>NC_092866.1:20649791-20686763 GCF_032062135.1 Pyxicephalus adspersus | reverse complement strand
CGACTTTCCTCGTTTGTCGGCGTCGTTGGTTACTTTTTTACGAACGATTTTTTGCCCAATCGATCGTTCGTCGTTCGTTTTGAACGATAAAAATTGGAAGTGTGTACGCACCTTTACATTAAACCTGGTCTGGAGGAAGAGCCAGACTAATGTTACAAACGCAAACACTCTTGTGTAACAGTTATGCTGGTAATATGTGATGCAAAACACAAAAAATTCCACTTACAGACGTTGCAGATCACAATGAGAGTTAGTTCTATCATTTCAAGGAAGGTGCTGATTGGCAAGCTGTAGGCTTGTGGATTAGTAGTGACAATGCTGATCGACATGGTCCCTTTTAACATTTTTTATCCCAATGTAGTGAAAGCAGGTGCCACCTTCATAAGTGGGGCAACTCTAAATTCAGGAATGGTGCAACATTGTTGTAATGATATTATATGAAGTGGAATTACATGATCTTCATTTGTGGGCTCAAAAGTATTTCCTTGATTTTTCAAAGGCCTAAGAAAATTGTTGGAAGGACTTATATTTAGGGCTTTGGAGTCGGTAAGATAAATCCTTCGACTCTGACTTCTCAGTTTCTGGTACCCCCGACTCTGACTCCTCTGTATTTATTATGCTAATGTATTTTCCCCGCTGATTGAAGGAAGGCAACATACACGCCATTTAACCACGGAAATACTGGCTAGGAAGCTGACGCTCTACTGTATTGGCAAGTTTAAACAAAAGACAAAAAAATGAAAACAAGAAGGTTTTATTTATTTTTTTTATCAAGTAGCTATAAAGAAGTAGCATAGTATGCAAAAAATATTCAGGAACATGAGTTTAAAAATATAAACCTCATTCTTTGGTAGGGTTAAAACAAAAATAAAGCTTAACTACATGAACAAAAAACAAAAGCTGGAAAACCCAAAACAGTTTACATATTAAACTTGGAATATAGTTGTAGAGTAGAATAGCTGTTAAATGCAATCCAAAACTAATTTAATGTAGTGTTGTTCTAAGAAACAGAATTGCTTCTGCCAGATAGAAGTTCCTAAATCTGACTTGATTATTTTTAGAGCTGAAAATAGTCTTTCAACACTGACTTGGGTGGTTGGCATTGCTGTTATGGTTCTAGCCACATCACTAATAATCTCGGGATAAACAAGGATGGCTTCTTCTACAGTCAGTTTCGATGAGCTGGAATCCATTTATTTGGACATTTTCTGGTTGTTTATCTTTCACGCATATGCAATGTCGCTTTACTGTTGAAAGTTCCATTTTGTCCAAGTAGGAATTAAAGTCTAATTCTTTATTTGAAGAGGATGATCCTGAGTTACCAGTGCTTATAGCTTCATCCAGTGGTGGTGTTTCAAGTAGTAATCCCTTCATGCGAACTGCTACTTCATAGAGGGCCTTTTTTGCAGTATGAGTCTGGTCATAGCTCAACATAAATAGCAGCTAACAAGATTTGATTATCCAGTAAGAGATTCTCTCTTTTCTTCATTGAAGATACAATGCCATCAGCTATTAATCCTCCACTTTTGTTCAGGCAATATATCAAGCTCTTCCATTTCAAGAAGAATTTACCAGGTGTTAAATCTTCAGATTGCAAACTTTTGGTGACAGTAAAGGAGTTAGAAAGTAGATTTTCCAGTGCTTTTACTCGTGTCCACTGGCTTTCAGTTAATAAAACATTTTCATTGTCCAGTTCTTCATAAAAGTCTTAGAGTTCAAGCAAACACTTTACCATCAAATAAGTGCGTCCCCGGCGTGTTGTTTGATCCAAAATGGCTCCTTTTCCTGCACGTCTTGTCAAAATGGCATCTGTTTTAGGGGCCCTGGCTGCAACATACTTGCCAATTAGAGTAGCTGCATGAGGATCTTTCAATCCATCTCTTATTGCACATTGCAGAGTATGAACAGCACATCGCATATGCTGAATAGTGGTACTCTTAGATGCTTCTTCAACAAGGTTATCCAAAATGTCACTATTCTCTTCGCTTTCACTCTCTCCAAAACTTGCAGAACTGTTTTCCTCTAATATCTGTCTGTCACTTTCTTCATCTGCTTTATTCATTTTCTCAATTGTGCTCAACATATTAGAAGCATTATCTGTCACAATACATAGAATCTGTTCCTTTTTCACTTCAAAATCTTCTAGAACATCCTCCACTAACTTCTGAAGATAGTCACTGCTGTGATGTGCCTGGGTGTCCTTTACTCCAAGGTTTGCGTTATTGTTTTATTATTTTCATCAACAAATCTAACATTAATAGCAAAATAAATGACTCTGTGATGTGTCCATGCATTCATTTTTATAAAGACAAATTGTCCCTTCAGACCTTTTCGTAGTTCTTCCTTTTTACATTTGGCCTCTTTAATTATAAGTTTCCTTATATTTCTCTTTCCAGAGAAACACCAACTTTTTTAGCCATTTCTCCATTTAGGCCTAAAAAAAGCTGGATGTGAAAAGAAGGATAGTGGTACACTATTCTTTACTACCATTTCAATAATGTGTTTTTTGATTTTTTTCTGGCGTCATTGTTATGGTTACTTTGTCAGATATAAAGAATCTTCTTAGTTGTGTTTGGTCTCCACTAGATTTCCGAACGTTTTTTTTATCAGAGAAGTAGATGGATTATTTTCATTGATATCTTACTCATTCACAACTTCTTACAATTTAGTCATAGCACTCACCTACATCGTTACACTTGTTTAACTCAAATGAACTTGTTAAACACATTATATCTGAAATAAAATGAAAACACTTTTTGTAATGTACATAATCCAGATTACAATAATGTGAATGTCAGGTTGTATAATAGCTCAGCTGAACTTCACACTAGTAGAAATACAACTATGCACTGGGCTTTATTCTTACATCAGAGAAGTACTTAATTATGACTATTGTTTGTGAAATGGGACATTTGAACTTGCTGTATTTTTTTTTATTAGAATTTAATTTTATCTGGAGTTGGTACATTTTTATTGACTCCAGGTACCCAAAATTGTCCACGGCCCCTGTATATAAATATACATTCCAACTAATATATAAATATTGAAGGTCATAGTTTTACTTTGGAGCACATAAAGAAGCCTACAAAAAAACAAAAAAGCATAAACAAGTATTTATTAGTAGAACTCTAGTGGGAATTGAACCAAGGATTATTGTGTGCTGAACCGAAGACCCAAATACCGAGCCACTGATCTCCTCCATTAAGTGATCTAATTGGAACATACTTTTACGAAAGTATTTACAAAATATATAAATATATATTGATGTTTTACTCACTGCTTTTGACGCTCTTTCTTAGTTCCTTAGTGGAGCTCCTACTTGCAGGGTAAGCAGGCAAAGGATCATCATACCAACCATCCATCATTCCAGGTCCCTTACTGTGGCAGTGTCTGGAACAGAAATAATAAAAAAAGAATAAAATACAGCTTTGTGACCCTTAAATCTAGAGATCACCTCTATTTTATCAACATTTTATTTTTCTAAGGTTGGTTTTATGTTGGTTTACTGGATATTACCTCCAATGCAAGAACATCAACCTTTTTTTTCATAGTGACTGAGATGGATTACCAGAAACTCTAATCCAAACGATGTTACTGCAGTTAGTGACGGTATTCTAATGTCATACTGAGCACAAAAGCTAAGCAATTTGTCAGCAAATGAGGCAATGGTAGACAACCCTTGTTTCAAGTAGCAGCCTCTTAACCCAAATGCTGCCGAAGAACTGCCGAAAATGTGTAACTGTGTACTTGTAAAACACAGTGTCTCCTTGTAAGCGTGATATCTATTTCAGTGGACGCACTGTGCATATGATCATATGCATCACATGTGGACATACTTTTACCCTCAAAGGATATTTATTTTGACTATAGATGTTACCAACTGAGTCATATCAACTGAGCTTCTAGTGGTACCTTTAAGTCTTCCATATATCCTCATGGAATATCCACTTATACCGAAGCATAGATCTGTATTACTGCTATTCACATCAAAATAGGAAATAGTCTTGCACCTTCTTGCTCTTCCCTTTGGCTCTCCTTCAGTTTTTGTGTGCTTCACCCTCCACCTCCTGCATTCAGTAGACCTGTCTTAATTTTCTTATTTCCACACCTCTCTGTACACAGCTATAACTTTGCCTGCTTTCTTTTAAACATTTCCTCCTCTGCCATGTATGCAGCTGGTATTCCTGCCCCAGTGCATTTAGCAGTTGGGTTATAAGCACAATAAGATTATAGCTATGAAGACAATAAATGCAGAACAGGGGTCTTAGTATTTTTGCAATCTATTCCTTCTGTGTCCAGAATAGGAACATTTTTGTGATATAAACAATATATGGAGATATTAGTTCAACTTTGACCTAATTTCCTGTTGTTACTCATAACAGGAACATAACATAAGAACACCATTTTACCACTACCTGATCCATCCAAAAAAAATAAAAATAAAAAAAAAATGAATTCAAAGTAGCAAAAAGGTCCTTTAATGGCAAGCTGTGCAGTGTTCTCCTACACCCTACATTCACTCCTGCTTAGAACAAACCATGGAGACAAATATACAGAATGTTTTAGTGGGGACAGTAAGAGTGTTATATGAAATACTGAAAATACCAACACAGAAGGAAGTAGCAGTGTGAGATCAAAAGGTGGATGAGACCAGGCAGCTTGTGTGTGAAACTGCTGGAACTGCAAATGTCAGAAGTGAAGCTGAGTAGTGAGCAGAGAACATATACTGTTAGAGAATTATGTTGTCTAAACTGTTTTCCCCCATTTGTCACCTCACCCTGTGAGTAATTAGGTTTGCAACTAGATGCAATTAGATGGAATACTACTTTATAGTATTCCACTTCTTCTCGCTGAATTCCCAAAACCTGGGGTGGTGGGTTAGACAGTATTTCCTCCAGCCTGTGCTTATGATGCCTAGGTAAAAATGACATCCTGAAGATCTTAGGGAATGGTAAGGATCAAAAATCTTGAGAAGATGATCCTGCATTGTGTTGCAGCAACATCTTGTGAGATTTGGCTACTAGGCATTCCCTGATGGATAACATGGTAACCTCACCACCTGTAGTACAAAGGGTGTAAGCAATCATTCATGGATTGCAAGGTCTACTCTACAATGTAAACTAGAAAACTCAATGCTCTGGTAATATGAACTATTGAGAAGGAACTGGACACAAGAACTGTACTGGTTCTGTACAATATAAGGGCCAGGCAGGTGTCATATGAAGGCATTTGTGACTTATACTATACCAGATCAAATATAATTTTGCTGTATTCATTACATTTTTTATAATCTATTCCTCAATAGCTATAACAGGAATTCTCTTTACTTGATTTGTGTTGAAAAACAAATTATGCTTTATGACATATTATATACCAAGACTCCACCATGGTGTCTGGTGGGCATGAAGCCAGGAGAATCATCAAATGAAGAACACATAGCATCAAGCCTGGGTGCCACCACCAATAGCACATGGCAATGGATTTTGGTTTCTACAATGGCACTTTCAGTCCTGATCTGGCTAGATGCAGGGTGAGGATTAGGGGTCAACTATGATACCAATGATCAAGAAGAGCTAGTGTCATAAGCTCTAGCAGATCAATTGCAATTACAGGAACTTAAGAAAAAAGTAATAGTTAAGTGTTTTAGATTGGGTTAAAGGTTTTGCATTATCTATGTAAATTCAGATTGGAATTTTGGTGGGTCAATTGTGACTTAAATGTCTTGTTAATTTTGTCTTTAGATTTGGGAAGTATTAACGGTACATTATTTTACAGTTTGTTGTTCATTTACAGAAGTGTGATGTTATTTTCATTACACTTTCCCAGAAATGTGGACCAATTATTCCGAATTCAAACATTGGGGATATTCATGTATGTTTATTACTTTCTCCACAAAGAAATGATCCTACAGAGAGAATTCAATATTTTAATATAGATTGTCCTAATTGTCTTTAGTCCATTAGGAAATTGTACAACATTACATGCATTTTTCATAGTTATTAGGATGAATTTGATAATATAATAAAAAGATTGATCATTTATTTTAGGTGGCCATAGTGTAGGTCAGGATGCTTTAACACTGCTGCACAGAATACAACAGATATAGGTGAACCCAGTTCTGGCTATTCATGGAGCCCGTAGTAGAAAACATCTTTTGTCCTGAATAGAAGTGGCATTTTTAATATCTCTGTCATTATACTGCTGTAGTTTCCATGGTTACACTAAGTGAATCTCATCTCCATGGAGACACATGACCCAGACAAAAATAAAAACTCTGGTCCCTCACATTGCCATGTCTTCCGGAACTGTGTAAAGCTAGCCATAAACCATCCAAAATTTTGGATTGAATGGATGAAAACATTGAGCAAAATTTTCAAATGTTTTTAAATTGGTTGGCAAAGCATTTTGTTTTTGTTGATTAGCCAACCATCTTATTAAAATGGAAACACATTTCTGAGTTAAAATAATAAAAATAATTATATTGTTAAACTCATTCATTTTTGTGATCAATTATTGAACAAGTGAATGGTACATTTATTACTGGCAGTCAGTCACATGAATTATTTTAAATCTATTGGCATATTGAAAATACCGTTATAAGAAAAATGAATAGTGCATGCCTAACATGAAAATCTTGCAGTACCAAATGCCAATCAGTGGGGTGTATCTATATACGAAGATGGAGAAATGTTCTTCACATTTTTAAACCTGATTACTTCATTTTTAATAATATATTTCTAAAATTAGGAGGAGATTTTATTCCATGACAATCAGGCTGAGAATAGAGGATACCTTTAACATGACCAACAGAATTTTCATTCAGTTGAATAGAGTAACTGTTTTCCACTTTTTGATTTAAAGTATTTAAAAACATCAGGGACCCCTATTGTGGCTTATGCCTTCTCAAATTTCAAAGTAAGGAACACTATCTGGCAATCTAATAAAAGTGGCAACCAGGCTGATGACCACATTATAAAATACAGCGTGCGGGACATGAGTGCAAAAGTGTTTATCAAGTTGTGATCTTTTTTAGATGATCAGTACTTTGAAAAATGATGTTAAGTTGTATACCACAACTTCTTAGGTTAAAACCCTGTTTGCCAACTTCATACATGAGTCCCATACTAAGAGTTCTGTCTGTAAGCAAAAACTTAAAATTCTATAAAGATATGCAGAAGATGGCTGGTTCCCTGATCTGAGGATGCAGAAAGATGGCTGGTTCCATGGCCTGAGGACAATAAAAAAGTGTAAGTAGGAATGGTATTACTCTCTTTTACATTGACTCTCCCAGTAACGCATATCTTGCCGTACTATAGGGTTTTATCACTTTTTAGATTTTCTTCTTTTCCTGAAAAGCTGAGTTTCCCACGTGGGGATGCCATATGTGGGGACGCTGGGGCAGTAGTTGAACAAAAAGGTGGAGGCTGCAGGAGATGAATCATTGAATGGCCGAGAAAAAGAGCGTGTATAAACAATTGGTGATATAAATGGAAATACCAAGGAATGAGATCCTAAAGAAGATAGTCAATATGGACCACAGTGTGATAATGGAGAATATTGCTGATTAAAACATTTTCTAAAAGTTGCTGACCCTTACCTGCTTCTCACCTGATAGGTGGGTTCTATGTGCTGCAATAATCAGATGTTCTTGTCCTTTCTGTTCCTGATGAAGTGGATATATTCTGCGAACCAACAGGGTTAGCCCTCTTTATAGGCAACCTGGACAGGAATTTTTGATAATGTTTGCTTCAAATTTTAAAGTTTAATGACGTTTTTTAATGATGTTAAATAAAGATATGGTTTTGATTTATATTTGTGCAATCTATACTCATTGGCCTTAAAAGTCCCATTTGCAGAGGTAATTCTTCAGATTTTGTGTTTCAGTTCAAGTACTGAGGGATGTGGCCTTGTCTTATTTATTAGGTTGGTCAAACTTTGAAAGTATTCTTTTTGTGAAAAGGTCAAACTCCATTGTGTGTTACTAAGAATCCATTCATAGCAAAGTCGCCAGCATAACTAAATTGTAATTAAGGGACTTTTAAGGCTTTAAAATATACCACATAATTAAAATACCACCAAACTTTTATATGTTATACAAAAAAAATTAAACCACATAACAATGAAACGGAATATTGTGTTTATGGTATTGTGTTACATTGTAATGTGTGTTTTAAGTTTTTTGTATAACATATGTGATGCCTTAAAATTCACATTAATCGCACTTTAGTTATACATGGATATGACGGGATGTGGCATCGTTTTAAAAAAAAAAAGTAATAGGGAAAAAGTTCAATATATTTTTAAAAGTTGCCAGCATGATAGACATGGTCAAATCACAGTTCCAATGTCGCCCCCTGATCATGATGACCAGAATATGGTCCTGTCTTTAAAAAAACAGCACTGAACGAAAAATCCAAAAGAACCTGACGGCTTCCAAATTGTGTGTTTAAAACAAAAACTTCAATGACTTGAAGCCAAGCTTTAAGGTATGTATTGAACAAAACTCAGAATGCTCCAGCTTTGCTTGCTTCAGCTTTAGAAACAACAGGACAACGCATGTTGTGTATGGTGCTCTCTGCGTTCTTGAAATCTATTTCTAGGATTGCCCGTTTCTCCTCTTGAGGTTTATTTTTTCACAGAGTATTTCCGCTAATTCAGGTATCTGTAAAGGTTCTTTATGATACCAGCAGTGTTCTGAAGACCAGGAGGCCCAGACAGATCATAAATAAAGTAAAGGTATTCGAAACATAGTTCAATGGAAGACAAGTTTGCTAATTTGACTGTTTATCATTTGTTCATTAACTTTTCCTATATATCCCTTCCTATGTATGCCCAGTTAAACGGCTATGCTAAATATTTAGCTTCATCCCACATTGTAGGATGATCACAGAAGTCTTTTGATCCCACATAGTTTGAAGATAATACAAGAAGTATCTTGTAAAAGGTTTGATTTTTTTATATTTTATAACTAATAAATGTCTAAGGTTTCTGTTTTTTTGTTATAGAATTTAAGTGCTTCTTGTTCTTTAGCCAGCTTGCAGCTAGCCTGAAGCTTATTTTTGAGTATGATGAGAAACTTTAAATGAGCCAAACTGAACAGAGTCACCTTGGACAGATGCAAATGTAATTTTTGTTAGGTCAAAGGCTTCCAGCATCCTAAAGCTTGGTGATGTTTTCAATCCATGTAACTAAGCAGGCAGGTTAAGGTCGCTGCCTCACACAAAAATCAAGCCATATTATCTCAAGTCTGCTCAAAATACTTAATGATAATTTAAAGCCTCTAGCATCAAGTATTGCATTATTTATTTTTACACTAAATAACAGCAATACTATTAAAATATTTCAGCTAACGCTCATCTTCATTCAAGAAGAAATGTACTGAATTATGCAATGTAAAATCTAAGATAAAAAGCATTCTACCTTATATTATACTTTCAATTTCCAAACCTTTTAGACTTTAGATTACCTCCATGAATAATACACCAACTTGTAAAAAAACAAATGAAAACAAGGTCTAGCTGAACTCCAGCCTTACCTTTCTTTTCACACACTTGTGACTTTCACACAAGTATTACAATGTGCAGAAGATATCATGAGCCCACCTTATTTCCAGTCTTATAGACTAGCAGGATCAATCAATCCTCCTCATTTGTATTAACAAATATACATACTGATATAGAGTGTAAGAGGCAGTTATGTGAGCTCTGTTATTGCTTAAGATTCCATTCTGCTGTCATGATTTTTATTTTACATATATTTCTGTTAAACATACACTCCGGGGAGTCACAAAGCAATTAGGTGAATATTCACACTACAGGATTGGAATAAAGTTGATACAGATGGTAGTACAATGTGCCAGCACAGTCAGACATAATATAAAAAAGCTTAGGTTTGTAAATTTACTGTACTGTCAGAAGTGGCAGAAGGGAACTGTTAACAGGTTAGTTAAAAGCTGCGAGAGTTCATTGGTAACACGGGAGAGGGCTGATCTGTTTTAAGTAAATGGGAGAGATAAATGGTTGCCTGCACAGTATATTATACACCATGCCTCCAGTATCTGAGATCCATGTAGGGCACTAGACTGATCTGAGAGAGCAGTAGATAGATCTGTCCCAGTCTCCCCTACAATCTCTTTCATCTGATTGGCCACTACTCAAAGAGTCTGGAAGAAACAATGGACTTCTTCACTTGACTCCTTTTTACAGCAGTTGAAATGACATCACAGAGGCTAAAAAGATGGAACACACCGTACAACCTCAAGGTAATTAAAGTACAAGAATAAAATAGGAACACTATGAAGCTTTGAAGGTTCTTTTTAATGAGCTGACTAAAGTTCAGCTTCAAATATACTTTAATGTACTTTACTTTAAATATGTTAATGTTGAATAACAGTTGTAGGACCTGTGAACCTAGTGAAGGATGAACTGCTAAGCATTAGACATATTTTGGTGGTCTGCTTTGTCCGGCAAAATCAAGTGGTAGAAAAATAGATGGTAAAAAGGCGTTTTCATATTTTAATGAAGGGCTCTATTAAAGAAGAAAGAGTAGGAACAAGTATATGGTTCCAGAGGCAGCAAATACCCTTGAAGTCTTGTATGAATGTGGGAAATTACTCAACCTTTAGGGCAGAGGACCAAGATGAGCTAAGGAGGTTGGGGCAGACTTTACAAGCAGAAGGTAAATTGATTCCAGGCTGCGGAGGTTGGCACAGACAGTGGGCATGCTGTGGGTGGCCCCAGAGATGCTAGTAGAAAGTGAACTGGGGGCACCTGGTACAGCAGGATTGTATGGACTAGTATCCAAAAAGTCTATGAAATACAGTTCAGTCCCTTAACATTTCTTTTTCTAAGGTTTTTATGTTCTTGGTGGTGAAACTGCTTCTGTTGCTGATTAAATAGTATAAATAATAGGAGTACTCAAACTCTCCTGGAAAATTATCAATAGCCTTCTCTTTTATCAGTAGATATTTGTTTAAGTGATGGGGATAGGGATTGAAGGGAAAGAAAGGTTTGAGGCTAAAGTTATATTTTGTAATCTTAATTGTGTATTGATAAACTTGCTTCATATATATGACATAAAAAACATATATCATACTTTCTTTCTACATAATTACATCAAAGACCTTTTAAATGTGGTAGAATTATTTCTGTATAGCATGAATATTCCAATTCTGTGAAATGCTATACAGAAATATTTCTACCAAATCAAATAGTCTGACCGTTCAGTCTAGTATTCCTGATTGAAAGGAATAAAGCATGTAAAAATAGATGATGTTAACGTATTGACCAAAACATACCATAGTGAGCACTGGGTAGGTGGTTATTATGAACCCGTAGATAATTGATATCATTCATATATGGTGGGAAGTAAAGGTTCCCTTCACTCCGGGTATATAAGTACTAAAAATAATAGTTGTGATCCACTAGTCCAGTAGTCGAATCCCGGGGTTGATGGAGTTCAGTCAGATGGAAAGGGTTAGGTGAAGGAGCAGAAGACCTGATTATATAGCATTTACTGTGACGCAAACCAACTGAAAAAACCCCATAGGATGATTACAGTCAACTTCGCAGACACTTACCCAATATAACCCAGACTCATCTAAAAAACAATCAATTCCATCTAGTTAGCAGCTAAAACAGTAAGAGGCAGATTTGGCAACTTTCTGCAATTATTATTTCCAGATCATGAAACACAGTGAATATGGATAATGGTAAATGAACTGTTAACTAGTATTCTCTTGCACAAACATTAAATGTGATTTGGGAATATTGCACACATATGGGTCGCCTTTGCTGACAACAACACACACGTCATTTTTTTTCTCCCTTTATAGAGCTTAGCACTCCGTATTCTTTTTATTATTTCTGACATGAGCAAGTTAAGGGCTATTATTATCATATCACACTATTCATTTTTGATTTACGTTGTATTTAACCTGTTTCAGCAATGTACTTTACTTGCTTTGTAACACTGTCCACTAATGTATTAATAGTAAAATATGTAAATAGTAAAATATGACTTAAGCACTGTAATTATTTTGTCTTTATTAACTGACTGAGCAATTCATAAACTGTGGTGACAGGTTTGGGCACATTATTTTAACATGACATTTTTTTTAAATTTAGGCCAGACTGGGGCATGGTTAAGATTTATTGTGGAATGTTCCCACTGAAGATACCTAAATTTCTTTTCTGGTAACAATTAATATTAAACAGGATTTTTATAGCGACAACATATTACACAGTGCTGTGCATTAAATAGGGGTTGCAAATGACAGACGAATACAGACAATGACACAGGAGAGGACCATGCCCCGAAGAGCTTACAATCTAGGACAGACATGGGCAAACTACAGCCCCCGGGCCATAAACATCCCGTTGAACTTCCTCTCTACTTCAGCAGCTCCGCTGAAGTAGATCCCCGGTCAGCAGCTCTGGCTGGTGCCCCCCCCCCGAGTGGGCCCTGTACAAATCCCGGGCTTGGGAAAGAGGGCTGAACAACATGCCCACTCTCCCATCGCAGCTCAGATCAGATGGGCGGGGTTTTGTCATTATGACATCACGTTCAGTGACACCCGTCTCGGCACTCATCTCGACGATCCATCCATATGTTCTTGGCCTGGCCCCTCTGCCAAATTTTAGAACCCATTGAGGCTTTAAATGTTTGTCTACCCCTGATCTAGAAGGTGGGGGGAAGAACAATGTTGTCACAAGGACAGGAGGCGAGGGGAAAAATCCCTAACAGAGACAGAACTACAAACCTTAGTTACTAATTCTTGTCTACTTTATGCAGAATACAAAGTACTGCAAATGGCAGTAGGCTATTAAAACTACCGTATTTTTCGGACTATAAGACGCACTTTTTCTTCCCCAAAACTGGGGGGGTGCGTCTTATAGGCCGGAGCGTCTTATAGTCCGAAAAATACGGTATATTTATTTACTGAATTTTATTCTAAAAGCATTTGCGTTATACCAATATATATTATATTGTTATACCATAGATGACACTGTGTCCTCATTTATGGAACAAACTTTTGCTGTCAGAGATATGAGGCATGAGTTTGTTACACACTTTACCTGCAGACATAGTGCCATCTACTGGGCGCCGACAATAATGCATAAAAGGTTATTTAAAAACAAGCGGCCCAGTATTACAAACTCAAAAGAACCAAATATGTAAACTTGTAAAAAGGGAAAACTAAAAAAAGAAAAAAAAAATGATATACAGGTTAAGCAAATGTAATTACTGTTTTAATTAGGAATTAATGTTTTTTCCCTTCTCAATAAATATTAAAAAAAAATCACACTATGGATAAATTTATTAATGTTTACTTTGTTGGCATTTCTACTGATTACGGTTTTGTTTTATCTACATTTTGCGCCCTAGGTTTAAACACAAGTCAAAGCAGCTTACCTGTATTAAAAATAAACACATACAGTACCTGGGCTTATATTTAGATTGGTTTATATTCGGGTATTTCTGATTAATATCGTTTTTATGGTTAAATTCCTAAATATAATAAAAACCAATGTTTATAACTATTTATTAAAAGCAAATGTTATTTTAGATTAATTAGAACCAACCTGATTTGATTTGTCTGCTCATCAATGGCATCCACCGCACTCTCCACAGAATTGAGAAGTGACTGGATCTGATTGGCAGTCTCCTTGAGAAGAAATCTTGTTACAAACTGATCAACATTGGTGCCTTTTTCATACACCTGAGAAATAGAAAGGGACATATGTGTTGTAATTGATCAAGAGTGCCAAAGCAATCGTTAGGATGAACAATATATCTTTAGGCATTTGAAAGCCGAAATGAACAGATAGTGAATCGAGGATCAAGACATTCTGTATTCAGTTTTTGACAATAAAAAAATGTAGATGTCTTTTGTATTTTTTATTGTTTATATTGTCCCCTGAGTGGTGCAAAAGGCATTAAAAAGGCAGTCAAAAAGAAAGTTCTCTTTATCCTTACTTTGTTTTGAACCAAGCAAAGTTCTATGTGAAACCAATGGGGTTATGCACAGTGCCTTATTTAATAACAATGTTCCATTATCCTCCTCATTGGAGAAGAGTGGTGTAAAATACTGTTTTGTATATGCTACTGGGGATGATGATGATATTAAAGCAAATTTGTATTAAAGACCAGTTTAAAGTTTTTTGCAGAGAGTGCATACAGGCACAATACTTACTCAACAACTCTGGTTTAGTTTGGACCCCCAAATCAAACAACGTAACCTATAATAGGAACCAATAGACTGTTTGGGTTTGCCTAAGTCTATACAGTTTCTGAAGGCCCCAAGCTTCCTCTGTTATGAAGATAAATACCACACCTTTAACAAGAAGAATGAGAAGAATTCTTCTTTAGAAAGAAGAATGTGATTACCTTATAAACATTACATTATCTGTGATATTTATTTTATTAGTTTATGCCTTACTTTCGGCAAACGTTGATTTCATACAGCCTACTATTAGAATTTCTCTTACAGATAAACAGTAATATATCTGTTGAATGTTTCTTTTTTGAAATGTAAAACTTGTATTTTGAGAAAATAGCAGATAATATGCTCAAATGAGTTTTCTAAGGCGTAACGATGAACTCTGCAAATAAGTGTAACCGAAGGGCACAGTACACAATGTTGTAAAATGACAAATAAGACATCTATCCTTCTCTTCCAGGCACAAACAAGAGGGCAAAGGCTAATAAAGGAGCAAATTACTTCCTGCACAGTCTGGAGTACTTTGGTGCATTTTATTGTATTTATCTGTACAAAAAATCATCTTTCTAAATTTGTTGGTGCCTGAGTGGGAGAGCGTTTATTGGAGATAAACAGTTACAAATGATCATAAGACAACAAGGATAAAATAAAGTGTAACATTTTCGGTAGAAGAAAAGCAACATAATAATTTCAGTGCCATCTCTGAACAAACATCTTTGAGCCGCAACAGTTCCTATTTTGTCTACTTCCCAGTCTTTGTGCAGTTATACAATGTGATAATGATTTTTGAGTTGAAAATATACATTGGAACTTAACTAGGTGAAAGAAGCGGCACCCACCCACAAGCCATCAATAAGGCTACACCTCCCACGATCTTTGCCTGGGGAATAGTTATGATACTAAACTGTAGTATTTTGCCTTGTGTTCTGTGTCAGCCGTTCTCACTAGATGAGTGAATCCAATTACTTCCCAGGAGGTGCAGCCTATCCCAACTGTCTTTATAGGAAGGCAAATAAACACCAGGTTTTCTCAACATAGACCTGACTTAAAATGTAAAGATTTCTGGTCTGATAGGATACATTTCGAAATATGGATTTTGCCCTAGCAAAACACTTACCTACTCTGAAGATCTGTATGTCTAAAAGCAGCCTTTCTCATCATTTTTAAACTCAGGGGACTAACTTTCAGATCTCAGGGAAGTGCTAAATACACAAAATTATCATAAAATGAAAACGGCAAGCTTTTTTCAAAAGAGGAGTTATTGAGATAAGAATGTTAAAGGAAGCCTAACATTCTAACTGCTGGCTCAAATCATAAAGCAAACATAAAAGGATATGGATATTTTGTTAAGGCTGGGTCTACATGGACGGTTTTAAAAATGCATATAAACCATCCTACCACATTTATATACATTTTTATGCACTTTTACAAGCGTTTTAAAGCTTTACTCCTCTAGGGCTGCGGGAGCAATCAGGAGAGCGGAGCGGTCAACATAGTAGAGCCTTGCTGATTGCTCTACTCCCTGATTGGCTGAGGAAAGGGAAATCCTGATGATGCTTGAGCGGTCATCAAAGTTTCCTATTTCTCAGCCAATCACAGAGCACCAGAGATGAATGGAGATAAGTCTCCCCATTCAAGTCTAGTGCTGAATGGCTGAGAAACGAAAAACCTCAGCTAATCACAAAGCACTAGAGGTGAATGGAGAGCCTAGTCCTAATTTAACCCCTAGTGCCCAGGATCCCTCACCGTCATGAGGATTCCCAGGGCTGTGCTCATGTCATGATTGCAGCCGTGGGAATCATCCTGTCATTGGTATAAACTGTAAAAAAAAAAAAAAAAAAAAGTTTAGATACACAAACACACAAACACATTTAATAAAATATTTTAACAGATCCCAAAGTCCTGCTAAAAACGCTTATAAAAGCCCCTATTGTTTTCAATAGAAGCTTTCATAAAAAGCTTAAAAAACTTGTAAAAGTCTCTACTGAGTTCAATGGGCACGTTTTCAAGTGTTTTCCCGGGTTTACCCTGTGTTTTAATTTTTTAAACGTTGCAAGCAACATTTAGGATAAAGCTTATGAACATGCCTCAAAGAAACATCCTGGTGTAGATTAGCCCATTGGAATGCATAGGGATTTCAAACATGTGCTTTAAAAGTCCCAGGTTAAACGCTTGGGAAACAGTCCATGTAGACTAAGCCTAAGTGGCTGTCATTTTTAATCCAGTCCAATACATCACATGGCTTAATTATATAGCTTTCAACTGTTTATTAGATATTTAAAAATAAATATTTTTTTTATTTACTTTACCAAAATGGACATATTTTTGTATACTCCTTAATATTAGCCTAAACTTGACATGAATTTTGTCTGTCCCAGTGATCGCTAACCTTTCGAACCTCACAGACCACTAATTTCTCGGACTCCGGACCACGCATGCGGAGCCGTGTGTCACTCAAAGGGGATGAACCTTCCCCCAAAATGACGTCATGATGCCAGAACATCTGCAATGGGAGAGTGGGCGGGTTGTGTCCACAGTCACAACCTTCCCAACGTCCTAAGGCTGCCATGCATATGGGAGACATGGTCCTTCTCCTGACCCTGCTGGGGGGACACTGGCCAGAGCCACGGACTACCAAAATTTTCTTGTGGACCACCAGTTGGCGACCGCTGTTCTATTCTACGGTGAGAAGATGCTAGAAAAAGCATGCATGTAATCTACACATTACAGACCAGCTCTTATAGAAAACTATTACTTTGCTCATTCTACTCAAAAAAGGTTAATTTGATATCTACTCTCCTCTGCTGCTGACACCTATCTGTGCTTTTATTGCTGTGTTTTCCCATATTCCATTCACTAGCTGGAACCCTGTAAAACACCTGGTATCTGGGTATGGGGAAGCATGTGTCACACCTCTTTTCCATCTGTGATTCAGTGCTGGTTGCCCGAGCAGCTATTGTTAATCCTTAACAATGTCTTGAAGGGGTGGGCAGAAGGTTGGTAGTCTTGTACAAGCCTAAACCAGATCTGACCCAGAACTTACACTGCAGATAGACATAGCAACGGTAGATCATAGGAATGGTAAGTGTCAGAAGCAAAGGGCTGAGCTATTAAACCAACCCGTTATTTATAGGTTTCTTCTGACGCTGCATTCATATCAGTTTCAAAGAAAAATATGCTGTTTTGTTAAGTTCGCCTTAACCTGACTGATTACAGCAAATAAACAATGAATAGTTTGAAAAATATTCTGAGTCTACCCCTACCCTTTTACTTGGTATATAATGGCAACCATAGTCAATGAAGTAAGCAGTAAACTGCTAATGTTGCCCAATATTTTTATTTATGTGCCCAAAAAAAATCTACAGAGTTTACATTCATAGTTCATTTACAGGCAAAATTTAAACACTCCACTCCCCAAAATCTTTCCCCATCCCACATTTACATAACCCCTCCCCCCAAAAAACCACTCCCTAACCACCCACTCTGCTACATCAAGGAAGACCCAATGATGTGGTGTCCACATCACTATGCATATGAGTGCCCAAAGAAGAAACTTTCCACATTGCAAAAGACAAGGAGACCCGGCATCATCATGTGGCCATTGATTCAGGCAAATATTTTGGGCATTTCGCTTTTTTATATTACTGAGTGTTACTGTTTGGGTAAGACACTTTCTAATTTTCTATTACAGAATACTAACTGTAGTCACCTTCTTTAGGTATCTCATATGAGTCTATTTATAAAACAGTGAATCTGAAATTAACTGAAACATTTCCTGGTGGTTTTCAATGGAACCAATTAATTATCCACTAGGGAATTTTTCAGTGAATTTCAGATTCACTGCTTTATAAATAAACCCCATAGAGTTTCTGGAGGAGACTCCAGCTTCTTTTCACGTAATTCTGTGCAAACTTAGTTTGTGAAAACTGGAGAAAACAACACTGAGAAGCAGAAAACACAATTCTGCTTTCAGGTTTGACTAAAATAAACCTTCACAAAGGTGTGCTAGTAAGCCTCACTTCACAATTGACATAAAAGAGTAACACAAATATGTATTTATAGCTGTTCGGGCAGAGAAAGATTTATCCTAATGAGCGAGAAAAGAGATGAGCACTGCTTCCAGTTTATAATTAAGAAGTAAAAATTGCTGTGCTCGTTATCTGGATAAAACAAACCGGTCTCCTCGCTAATCATCTCTGTAAAACAAACACCCAGATGAACTCTGCTCGGCACAGTCTGCTTGCTGGTAGCTGCCAAAAAGCTTCTTTTGTTCCTTTTATTCCAAATGACAATTTACTACAGACAGGGTATTCCTGCTAACCGTATACTGCCAATTCAGAGCAGGCAAATGGAAAACTTCTATTTTCAAAGCGTAAGGCAAAAATAAAGGTTTAATCACTTAGAGCAAGGACAAATGTCTAAAGCTATGTAAACACACTAGACTACTGTCATCTGATAAGATCGAAACAGGAAAATCCAGCATGTGTACAGTAGTCCCCCATCTTTGTTTAGCAATTCGCCATTGCAGATCACTAAATGACCAACCACGGTCAACTGCTATCATTTCTTATTTCCGGTCCTCACCATAGCACTAAATACTGTGTGTGCAGCACTTGTTCCCTCTACTGCAAGGGTGTCTAACTCAAATACACAGAGTGCCAAATTCAAAACTTGAATTTTATTGAAAAAATAAATCTCAATAAATATAAAAAAAAATTTCATATTAAAACAAAGAGGTATGATTTTTTTTTACATTTTATTTAAGAAAAAATCTTATGCCTCTTTCTCTATTTGTAGCCTTCTGGGTAAAATTTCAATGGTAACCTGTCCCCAATGTTTGGTAAAGCTTTCACCAGTTCTCTATATAAATATTTGCAGGAACTTTTTTGGCACTTCATTATCACAGCTCTTCATTTAACCATTTCCAAACATCCTCACCACATACCCTGCATAATGTACCCATACCACCCACACTTCATTCTCCGTTGGTTCTTCCATCCCCTTCCCTTTATTTGCACCATGTTCTCTGACAGCTGCCCTTAAGTCTTCAAGTTTTTTCTAGCACCTCTGTCCCCACATTCCACACTGTATTCTTCAGCAGCTGCAACTTTACCATTCAAATTATTCTTCTTTCTACCACGGCTGACCTTCAAAGTTATGGGGGTCAGAAGTTTTAATTAGAGCTGAACTCCAGCCTTACCTTCTTTTTTCCACACTTGTAGATAAACCTCTCCGGTGCTGAAAGTGACTAATATTAAACAAAAGACTGTTCCATAGATATAAGTGATGCCAGGACTACAATTCCCGGCATTACTTGGATCTATGGAACAGAACAGGCTGCTGAGCGATGCAGGGAATTGTAGTAGCTGCATCACTTGCTGCAACGTGACGAGCGGGCCAGATGCATTTTCAGAACTCTTTGGGGGGCCAAACAAAGGGACCTTTTGTTTGGCCCAGAGTTTGACACCCCTGCTCTACCGTCTAGCATGTGTACAAAGCTTTAGTTATGAAACTGAGGGATCAGAACATACTGTATATATATTCCAAAAGCTCTGCATTGTTGACCAATTTATAATGCAGTGTTCTCCTCAGCACCTTTTACTTGGGCGCACCACCGGACACTTTTCAGGCTGTTTTTGGGTGGTTACTGAAAATTGGGTCATAATACAGGGGGTGCCACTCTCAAAAAGCTTCTTCCCATGGATATTAAAATCATTTTTTAAGGAGAACACTGTAATGGGTATAGCCATGAACCCTCACAATACCAGCTGCACATACTCACCTCCTCTGTGCTCCCTGTTGCTCTGTTTGCTACTGAGAGCTGAAAGATGAAGAACTGTGCAACACTTTTGTCACTGAAAACAATCTTTCTTGATCATTTCTAGTTACAGTAGAATGAACGAGCAATGTACAGAGATCGCTGTTCAGTTCTTTGAAGGGGAGACGGGAACGACGAGCATGAGGCACCCACCACATCCTCCTTTATAGGATATGACAGCTGTCATGCCTGTTCGGTGAAGGCAGATCACAAAACGGTGTTAAGGTACCGACGTACACACGCTAGATTTTGGTCCCAGATGAACAATTATCTAGCACAGTGGTCGTCAATCTTTCAGGACCTAACAGACCACTAAATGCTCCGAATTCAGACCACACATACGCGGGAAGTCATGTGTCACTCAAAGGGGAAGAAACTTCCCCCGTAGTGATGTCATGATGCCAGAACCTGCCCACTCTCTTATTGCAGGTCTGAGCCTGGGATGGGAGAGTGAGTGGGATGTGTCTATACGGGGACATGGTCCACGGCTCTGACCGATGCGCCCCCCCAGTGGGGTCCTTCTCCTGACGCCGCTGGGGGGTGCACCGGCCAGAGCCGCTGACCACCAAAATGTTCTTGCGGGCCACCGGTTGGTGACTGCTGATCTAGCATACATACATACATACATAGCTTTACACAGGTCTTACAAGGAAGGTTGGTGCTAAGGTTGCACCCTGCAATGTAACCACAGATATTAGAAAATATTCACTGAAAATGATATAATGTGCTTATGGAGACAAACAGAATACATATTTTTTGAATTACAGAAAGAAGAAATATATAATTAAAAAGATTAAAACAAATCAGATATTTTTGTCCCTTGCTTTCAACTTTTCCTAGTTTACAGTCGTTATAGCTATAGGTATTTGTAAGAATAAAAAGACTGACCAAGTTCCATTATAATATTTTTAACAATTATTACACCAAATACATCCACAAATTAAATGCTATTTCTAATAATGCTGCAAGAACATGAATAAACACTGACACACAATTATGGAGATTTATTACTGTGCAGCTTTGCCAAGCAAATACAATATTAGCCACTTGCAAAATATATGCAAGCTGTGCTATATTTTATATAAATGCGCATTCAATGAAGAAGAAAAATCTATAGGCAACATTACAAAAATGTACAGAGACAATATTATGAGAGAGCAGAAAGAAATGAAACACCATTGGCTCCATTAACAAAGCGTTTCTCAAGAATAAGTATTCTTCGGGACCTGCCCTGTTCCTGGAATCTGACCACATCTGTCTGCCATCTGCCCTGACCTGTGCCTGGACTCTGACCATGTCTGTCTGCTGCCTGCCCTAATCCTCACTTGGCCCCAGACTGCATTCTTCCTCAGGTAGGGTGACCCTGAGGGTCATGACACTGTGGCATTTAGTAGCAGCCTCTAGGGTGGCCTCTAGGGTGTCAGCCTCTCAGTCTGCTTAGACCTTACCACTTGTCATTCTTCTTCGTACCTGGTCTTGGCTGCCCCAACACCGAAGCCCTCTGTTCAGCTCACCTCTAGTGGGGGGAGCCTGGGGCCACGACCTGGTGTTCTCCCTGCAGCAAAGTAGTCTGGTGGCCACTAGGGTCATCAGCCCATCATCCCTTGCGGGGTGCTCTGGTTAAGACCTGGTGTCACTTAGACTCCATGCCTGCCCGCACTACCTGCCTTTGGAGTTCCTGACAATTTCACAGGTTTCCAAGTTGCTTTATCAGTTTAACTATTTACAAGACTCTCAATTTAATGTTAACTGGGGACATATTTTGTTAAAACTTGATATCAACAATGATTAGCTTTAATGCAATTATTGGGGTTGTGTAGGCAACTAACGGACAGCAGTGAAAGCACTAAAAATACAGGAGCTGCACCAATGAGAGGTAGATAAAAGCACTACAGTATTATACAAGTTTGTACAGTACAGTATTTTGCAAATCTTTCCAACAAAACTAGAAGAAATCCTTTTCAACTCCATCAGATATCAAACCTTTATTTATTTTTAGACCATAAAATGTTGATTTTTTTAGAGAGCCAAATAAAAAGCTCTAAGCCAATAACTTATGATGCTTTCATGCGGATATTGATGAATATTCACCAAGATCTCTAACTACCTTCTCTCCAACATAATGGGTCAGATATGCCTGAAATGTATCTACTTGTAAAAAATTACAAATATTTTTAATCTAAGAGAATCACAGTTGCCCTAAATAACTGCTATATAAGGCAATTGCCTAATTCAGAATACTCATACAGTACACAAAAGCAAAAGGACGGCTTTTCATTTTGGGCAAGAAAAAAAAGCAGAAAATTGTTCTCTAAGGGACTTTTTAGGCATGTAATTGTAACAAATAAATATGACTATATTATAAAAAAAAATATTAATTATTTTTATGCATTTTATTTTTATGTTTGTACATACAGAACCACTATATACCGTATTTTTCGGACCATAGGACGCACTGGACCATAAGACGCACCAGTTTTTTAGAGAAGGGAAATGAAGAAAAAAAAGATTCTGAAACAAATAGTGTCTTAAAATATTTTATGTGCATTAAAAACCAACATCACAGTCATAAACACATGTAATAAACCCTGTAAAGTAAACAGCAGCATTTAGAACCATTATTAACAAAGTCAGCAAAAGACAAAATTACTGTAAAACACAATAACGAGAGACTTCAGTAATAAAATAGAATAAAGTTGAAGATTTACGGTAAAGGTTCTGCTCGTTTTATGAGAACCCCAAGAACTCCTCACTGCTAGAGTCAGAATCTAGAAAGCTCAGTTCCTCACAGTGCAGTGACGTCATCACGTGTCCCACGCCGCTCACTGATTGGATGACGAGGGACAGCTTTGGGTCCCAGGAAATCTTTGGAGCTACTTCTGTGAACTCCGTAGGACGCCATCAAGGTGGACCAAACAGCAAGCCTCGTCCATGTCGGGGCATCCGGTACTGGACCAGGACTCCTTTGGATCATGGAATCTGTAAGTATTAGGGCGCTTTCATTGCCCAAACCCCCTCTCTGCTTACCTACCTATAAATGACAGGTAAACAAACAGGGGTTAATGCCCCTTTAATTCTGCTTTTATAACAAAAGACATTAACCTCCTGGGCGTTACACTGAGGTCTGGATTTCTGTACCAAAAGCGTTACACTGTTTTTCATGAAATTTTTTTTTACATTTTTTTTTTACATTTTAGACCTGTAAGTTACAGAAATATGTCCGAACAAGGGTCTAGTAGATATCATGAATATAAAAAATGTTTGAAACACACAATCATGTAAAAAAAAAAATGTACTTTTAATAAAATCCTATCCTATTTTTTTTTTTTGCATAGAAAGTTTTGTTTGTATTGTGGGCTTGTAATTCTTAGGATTAACTCCCGGGTATGATAATTATATTTATTTATTATATTAAAATCATAAATTATAACATAATACATAAATATAAATAATAATTTAAAACAATAATGAAATAATAGCAGCTGCTAGTATCTCAGGAGAGATGCATAGCACAATGTAGGATTTCTGACACTGGGTGAGTATTTCCTTTCAGTTGTAATCTGATTGTCATACAATGTATGACAATCGGATTGCAATATAACATTTGTTTACATTGTGTTTGTGTTGTGTACGGTATATGTGATTTTACTATGTGTGCTGTGAGTGATTCAGGGAACACTCTCAGCATGATTGGCTGACAAAGTTATGTTGGGAGAATGCTCCCAGCATGACTTTGTCAGCCAATCATGCTGAGAGTGGGAGGAGCCGGGAGCAAGATACAGGAGACACAGTCACTCCGGCCGCGCTGAACAGGAGACAGGAGAAAAGGCAGAGGGGGGCTACAGGGGGGACGGGACAGCAGCTGGGAAGGATACATTTTGATACATTTGGACCATAAGACGCAGGGACTTTTTCCCCCCACTTCTGGGGGGAAAAAAGTGTGTCTTATGGTCCGAAAAATACGGTATATCAGTGTAAAGAAAATGATATATTATCATTTATTTCTGCTGTGCAGACTGACCCCCAATCCCCGCCTTTACATTACCACCATTAATATCCATTGAGAATCTGGTTTTACTCCTGTCACAGTACAGCTCATCTCTTGAATTACTAGAAAGAGATAAATTATATTTCAGTTGTCCACACATTTACATCACTCAGATTCTTGCAGCCATTCCTCCACTACACAAATAATTCTCTGCTCTAAGAAAACATTAAAGCATCCTATCTTTCCTGTTCCAAGGTTCTTGCATTTCTCCAGAAAAGAAGACAAGTGGTCTGCATTGTTAGAGAAGAGTACATGTAACATCAAAACATGAAGGAAGCCTCATTCATCACATTTCCCAGACAATAAATGTAAGCTGGTTTGTGTAACTGCACTACACTCAATTTACCAGAAACTAATATGATGTTAATTTATGTGTCAAGCAGAAACTTGATTTTTCTGTTTTGTAAATCTGAAACTTGCCCATCACAGACTAACCAAAAAAAAGCCAATTACCTTTAGTTTTCAGCATTATGATAATTAAAAAATATAATTAAACTTTAAATTCCTTCCCCAATCCAAAGTATATTCAACATACAGCTGAACGCCATAAAGTGATCTGATCTAAGAAACAAAACATGGAAGGTATCTATCTAGTAAGTGATAGGTCACCAGCACTTGGGAAGGAATCCTCTTTTCAGTCTGTTTACTGAATCATCACAAGGTCTTTCTGACCTTGTGATGCTACAATAATAAGGTTGAGACAATGATTCCTTCTCGAGTGCTGGTGGCTTACCATTTACTTACCTTGTTCAAAATGTCCTATATTAACCAATTAGTCGTGGGGCCATTTGTATCTATTTCCAGAGCTTTTTGTCAAGTTCACATTGGTTCTGCACAATTTATCTTTTGTAGTCTACCGTAATTATATATATATATATATATATACACACATACATACATACATACGTATACAAATGCAGTTTTGGTATACTTTAATTTGGTACTCATGTTGGTGATGTTTAGGAGCACTTAGGCTTTGTGATTCAACCCAAAGGATGAGCAGCACTGGCCTTGAAATGGTGAGTTTTTGGGGACATCAGAGAGATTATTATAATTTAACAAGCATGTCAGTCTCTCCAGTTACAAATGTGACTTCAATCTACACTCACCAGCAACTTTATTGGGTACACCCAACCAGCCAATGACAGCAACTTCATACATTTAGGAATGTAGATATTGCAAACATGACCTCCTAAAGTTTAAAATAGAGCATTAAAATAGAGAAGAAAAGTAATTTAAAGCGTATTTAAACCCAGAAATTTCACTTTACATAAAAGGGTAGATAACCCTTTTATGTAGGTTAGAAATTCTGTTTGTTTTTTTTAAAAGGGTGCAGCACCGCCACTTATTCTAGATCGAGAATTAATAGGAGCATAAAGCCTTCCAGGTTATCTACAAGATGGATCCAGGGAGGCTATTGAATGCTCCTTCTGAGCATGCTTGAGCATCTTGGGCATGTGCAGAAGGAGCTCTTTCGCACAAAGAGAAAAATAGGCACCTGAGGCTACAATTCACAAGGATCACCAAAAAAACTGATCCGATAAACTTAATTTCTGCTGAACCATGGATCAAAGGGTCAGAATTTGCGATAACGACATGAATAGATCGATCTATTCTGCTGGTTCAATCAATGGTTAAGACTGCTGTTGATGGTCTATTGGGCCTTGGGCCCCTCATTATTAAATGAGAAATATGTAAATGCCACAGCCTACTTTAGTATAGTTGTTGATCATGTCTATCCCTTTATAACTTCTGATGGCTGCTTCCAGCAGAATTATGCACCAGGTCACAATGCTCTCAAAACTGGTTTCTAGAACATGACAATTCATGGAGCTTCCACAGTCACCAGAACTCAATCCAATAGAGTACCTTTGGAATGTGGTGAAGGAGGAGATTCACATTATAGAGGTGCATCTGCAAAATCCAAAGCATGTGATGTTATCAGGTTAAACTGAACCAAATTCCCCGAGGGATGTTTCAAGCAGTTTGTTGAATCTAGGCCATGAAGCATTATGGCAGTTCTGACGGCAAAAGGTGATTCAACCCAGTACTAGCAATGTGCACCCAATAATGTGGCCGGTTATTGTAGATGTGATGAGTTTACTGTAAAATGACTCAACAAAAACCAAATGTGACTAATGTTATCCCATGGGTGACGGTTGTATGATTACAAGCTATACAAATCACTACAACAACTGTGCCAGGATGAAAGTGTTAGATGAGCACTGCACAATGGAGATGGACTTCCCTGCATTATGCCATTCTGGATCACAGCCCAGATAGATCAATGCAAACACCTGCTGCAAGCATTGAATTGTTTATTATGCTGGAACTTTACATAAAGACAAAGAATTTGCCTAAAAATTCATCAGGGGCTTTCTTATATACAACGAATATGTTTGAAGAGCAACTTCTGGCAATAAGTAAAATATAACAGTAAACTGCTTACGCTCTCCAACAAAAATGAAAGCATTGCCAAAGTCTTCAAAAAGTAAACCTTAAAAAATAAATAACATTTTGTTTGCATTGTTGAAATTCAAAAGCAAGATTTTCCATTTCTTACTTCCCCTGCGATACCCAACCTAAAAATTTGGGATGGAGGTTATGCTTGTCTTAGCAAGAAAAAGTCATAGCCTGCAAACAAAAAAATTGTGACACAGGTACCCTTCCTGGCACTCCTAAAATATGTTTTTGTCTGTGATTGGAGAGATTTTCTATTACATCCAAGACAAACACAGACGAAAATAAAATGGTGACAATGGCTCAGACAGTTCCCTTTTCTATCAAAAACTTCTATCAAGAAATTGAGCACCAGTTCACAGAAAGGACATTATGGAATTGGAGAGAGCGAAGGGAAGGGCAACTAAACTAATAAAAGGAATGGAGGAGCCCAGCTATGAGAAGAGATTAGCTGAACTGAACCTATTCCCCCTTGAGAAGAGACGTATAAGGGGGGATATGATCACCCTGTATAAATATATAAATAGTCCATTTAGAGCAGGGGTCCCCAACCCCCGGTCGGCGGCCCACTAGTCTGACAGGAGGCACTGCCCAAAGCGGTGAACCTTGTCTCCCGGAGACATCGCAGGCTCTGGGCAGGTTGTGTCTCTGGACACAGCCCACCCACTCTCCCATCGCAGGCTCAGACCTGCAATGGGAGAGTGGGTGGGTTCTGGCATCATGACGTCACTCTGGGGGGAAGTTTCTGCCCCTATGAGTGACACACGGCTCCCCCTGCATGCGCTAGGATAAGAGGGCACTCTTTGCGCTTGGAATTTAAGCTCCAGATTAGGAAGTGATTGGTCACTGTAAGGTTTGTGAAAATATGGAATAGGCTCCCCTAGGAAGTAGGAAGAAAAAGCTGGATTCTTTTCTAGAAGCAGAATATAATAATAAAGTTTTAAAGTAATGACAACAGAGACTGTTGATCCAGGAAACATCTGATTGCCTCACAGGATCAGGATCATTTCTTTCCCCTGTTGGAGCCAATTGAAACATGCTTTAAAGGGTTGTTTTGCATTTCTCTGGATCAACTATGTCTATATGGTTCTATGTGGGATATGCAGGTTTATAGTATTTTTATTTCACTAGTGGTTGAACTTGATGGATTTTTTCAACCTGACTAAATATATAACTATGTAAGAACTAAATAAAACAATGGAACTGATTTTTTGCCATGTGACTCAATGCTGTGTCTCCCCCCTTGGGAAATACCTCTATGCTTCTGAACACATGATGGTCCATATTTCACAGCCTTTGTATTCTGATCCAAAAATATGCAAATTTCAATATAATATTGGAACCCATGCACTATTAGCATGGTAAGGACTGAAAAGCATCAGACATGAATAAATCTGAGTAGAGCTCTTTGAGGTTTGAAGAAAAATAAGACAATATTCAGTAGTGATGTGAATTAGGACCAAAAGTAGTATAGAAAAAATATCACCCTACACAGATGACATTCTTCCATATTTGTCAGATACACACTCATCCCTTAGTTCCTTGTTTAGGTATTTTGAAAGGTTCTCTTGGTTTCAGATCAATTGGTATGAATCAGTACTTTTGCTATTGGATTTGCTTGACATTTTGAATAAAAGCTACCTTATATAATAAAATAGTAAATCATTTTAAGTACTTGGGTACAGACTTGGGTCTGTTTTTCGAAACAGACAGGTATCAGAAAATACATTTCCATTTGCCAACAATATATTTGATGGGGAAATCATAGGAAATAATAAAGTTAGAGACAGAAGTTACAGGGTACACTCCTATACATGGAAATGTTTTTCCAAAGATACTGAAACAGCCAGGAAACATGAATTGGGAACACTTACAAAAGCTGTTTTTAAAGGTGGTTTTAATAAAAAAAATGTGATAAAAAGAAACCACTCCTCTAGGCAGCTAAGTAAGCCAAGTTTTATCAGTTTCACCCATCCCCACCGGCCAATTTAGAAAATAGCCTCCTAATCATCCCCAGCACTCAGCGTTATTACAAGGTGTCTCCACTAGTGCCAAGCCCCCTAGCTATGCTGAACATTTCCTCTACACCTGCTGTTTAATTCAATGCTTTCCCTGTCCAGCTCTTGTGTTACCTCTATTTCCCAGTAAGGTGTTTCCCTGCCAGTTCTCTGTTCATCTCTGTCTGCAGTGATCCGTGTCACCCAGGTCACCTGTGCTTCCTGTCGCTTCCTGTGTCTCCTGTGTTCCTGTGTCACCAGTGTCTATTTCCTGGATTTCTTGACCCTTGGCTTGTCCCTGACTTTTCTTGCTTGCTTCCTTCCTTGACCCCTTGACAATTCTCCCGCCTAGCGATTTTGTATCACTTATCTTCCTGCCCACCCTAGTGTGTCCAAAGACCCCATCCTGGCAGTAACCAAAAGCGCAACACCCTCACCACTAGAGGCTCTGGAGAAGACGTGGTTACTGCTTAGATTATGAATTATGGCCCTTCTCAGAGCTCACACCACTTCTGTGCAAGCTGTAGCACCCCCTAGAGGTGCCGTCTCTCCAAGCCTAACAACTCTTATGATTTAACAGAATCAAAAAAAGGGAAACAATGGTTTGTACAGGCTGTGATTTATGGCCATTTAGAAAACAAGAATACTGGCATTCAGGATTTATGAAGCCAGACAGCTACATATTTGTTAAAGATGAACGTTAGGATGTAAATTAGAGCCACTTTGCAGGCAGCTTGTGTCACTTCTGCAAAAGCAACTTCTGTATTAATTTTAGCTTTCTTTACATAGCATAGAACTATGTAAAGTTTTTTATGTAAAGTATTAAAAAGCCTAAATGGCAAAAAATTTTATTTGTAAAATAGAATATACTTTTTTTTGAAAACCTAAAGTCTGATCAGTGTTAGCAAAAAAAAAACTCTCACTAAAAATACTCCTCTGTTTTCGGGAGCGTGAGGCAAGATTTGTTCTAGAGTTGGCAGTGTGGACATTCTAGCAGTTGCTTGTTGCGGAGTCTAATAATTATCTTAGCTCGAGGTGTCCCCAGAGACATACTAGCTCCGAAGCCTCATTACTCTATCTCCTTTGCACTGCGTGCCTTGAAGCAGCTTTGCTTAGCTACAAAACAATAAAACTCCGTTCTGTAGATCCTAAAAACATGCGACTTGACTTGTTCTTGATCCTTTTACTTTTAATACATCATTGAATACATTTGGTATATTTAGATCAAATAGGCATAAGTTATAGTACATTATATGACGATCTCCCACCTCTTCCTAATGTCTGGCTTTGAACACATTGCAATAGAAGAGTATGAAAGATAATAAAAAGAAAGACATTTTATGCAAAAAGCTTACACTATCAATATGTTCATTAAAAAATACATGCATTTTTACTTTATTACAGCTATTCAAGGATTTCAGACTAGTTTTACCTGCACAGTGGCTGGTCTACATAAAAGTGGGTGTTTGTTTTATTAAGCATGAAGCATAATTATACCTGGAAGGCTTATAGCCTGTGAAGCAATATGTGCATTATGATCTATTTTACTTAAAGCTGAACTCTGGGATGTTAATTTATAGTTTAAATACAAAGGATATGTATTGAACATTGACATGATTTGGGTATTTCTTCCAGATCTGTAGAGTAATCCAGCATGAATTGTTTCCTCTGCACAGGAGTTTCATGAAATAAAGACCAGTCACTGGTCCTCTCTCCCCCTGTGCAGAGGGACTGGTCTTCTATCTGCCCCCCATTCTAGTTTTCTGCAGGCAGCTTGTAGTAGGAGGGCTTGTTGGGTTCTTCCCACAGCTCTGTTTTTGGCATTGGCTATGCACAGGACAGTGATGACAAGCATTGTAACGGTTTGGTTTGTAAGGGCATAAGGCGGCTCACAATTTCAGTTTTTGTGCTTTTGTTAGGATATATATTTTTTATTATTAAGAAATATATTTGATTGAACATTTCGTCCCTGTAGGTCAGCTTAAGTACAAGGCATACATTTATCTAAAACAAATTTAAGCATATTACTATATCTAAATGCCTTTTGAGGATGTGTGTTTTATGTCCAACCTAGAGACATAAGGGGACTAGCAAGGTAATGAACAATATGAATAGGACTTTAAAATATAGGGGCAGACAGGTGCAATAAAAAAAAAAATATCAGTGTTAGTTCCAGGTATAGCAATATTATGTTTTATCAACATTTACACAAATAGTTATTTATATTAGGCATTTTATATTTATCTTGCCTAAATGTTTTTTTATCATCATTATTATTATATTGTTCTATTAGTCTCTAGGACATATCCTAGAGTTTGCTTCTTTTCCAAATTTGACTGTTGTTTTAGATGTCTTTCCTTGTTGACTGGGTGAATTTCCTAAATGTGCGATCAACACATCAACACTATATTGTTATCCTTTTTTCATCCTAATTTCTATGTACTTTAGAATGGTCTTGGTCAGATTTTATCATTTTCAATTGGTTGTATCATAACCTAAGAAATGCATGTTTATATGTATAGGCCTGTGTGTAGATGTATGTACAGATACACTCATGCGCATATAAAGTAAAGAAAAACAAAACAAAAAAAACTCTTGTGTATGTATATTACAGATATTTTTTGTTTTTTATTTGAATTTTATAGATTATATACTTAGATGCACCAACTACTCCTGAGGAACCATAGGTAATATATATATACTGCGAAACGTGTTGAGAAATTCATTCAAGCCTCCACAAAAATAAGATATATTACCATCATTTTTGAAAGACATTCATATGTTTGTTTACATACTTTTATTGTATGGTTAGATCACTCTCATTGGAGTGCTTGAATTCATGCACATTTTGCAACACTCATCTACTTTATATAATTTTTAATTAGTCCAAAGAGTGGACCTTCTTTTAAATATGTGAAAAATGTATTGTCTTTAAATAGTTTTTATATTGTCATTTATGTGAAAATGTGTCAAGCAAACATCCCAATTTGAAAGATGAGATTTTACTTCTCATTATTAGACCCCTTTAAAATGGTTTTTTTTTTAACAAATTTTATTCATTTTGTAACATTGAATTACTATGTGGACAGGTCAACTATGATGACGACACGGTGATCATTTATAACATTTCATTTCCCTGTTATGTCTAAAGCATCAGTCAGTATATTGGGGTGATATTTAGAAGAAAACTAGGATGTAATACCTATCTAGTGTATGTTCTCAAATCATATACTTTGCAGTTTCTTTGCTGAAGGGGATCTTTTTTCCTTTGATGCCAGACCATGAATTCAGCAAAATAATGAGAGAATCAAATCCTTGAAAAAAAGTCCACAGGACAATTGATTTTTCTCTAAAGTGGCAGCACTTAAACTGTCCTGGTTTCAGTATTTTGTTGTACATTTATTCTGGTTAGGCTTGTGGTTTGACAGAAGATGTCTCTATGATTTCACAGAACGTGTCAGCTATTCATACAATGACTGCTTTACAGCAAGAAATTCTAGCCCAGGGGTTGGCAACCCGCAGCTCCAGAGCCGTATGCGGCTCTTCAGCCTCCTTGTTGTGGCTCCCTTCGGTCTTGACAAAAGCAAAAAAAAGAAAATCAGTTATGTACCACGGCTAGCATTGACACTTTTGCCGGGAGGGTAAGGGGACACTCCCTCTCCTCCGTATGCATTGTAGAGAAGGACATGAGAGAGTCCATTGCTGATAGGAGTCCTGTGTCCCATGTGTTTCTGGGTGCTTACCTGGAAACAAACATCAGGCACATTGTAGCGCCATGTGGGACGCAGGGCTAAAATTCATTTATGGCAGCTGCTCATTGAGTGAAGATGAGCGGCTCTTTAAACTAACAGAGAGCCAGGAGTTCATAATGGGAACATGTTTAACACCAACTTTGTTTGGTGGTTTTATCCCAATTTAAAAGGAATTAACTACAGATAGGTGAACATGCTTAAAGTGGACCTATCACCACAATTTTTACTTCTTATAAAAGGGCAGATAATCCATTTATATAAATTGCAATAGTAAAGACTGAATGGAAGTGCAGAGTCCTATGAGATACCTAGGTAGCTTCGGGCTGCTCTTTCTGTGCATGTCTGATAAGTAAATTATTCTGGGGCATGCTGTTAAAATAGGTTAGAGGAGGTTAGTAGCAAAGTTTTAAATATAGGATAAAAGGTAAAACAAAAAAAAAAATAGACAAAACGTGAAAGCAGTATTTTATGGAGAAAAAAAGTTGTTTGAGAAACTCTTCTTTAGCATATTAAAAGGTCACCCAGTTAGGGTTTAGATCTACTTTAACTGAACATCACCTGTCATGAGAGTCCTTTCCAAGGACTTTATTAGCTGCATGATTGTTCCAAATCAATGGACCTGATTTATTAGATTTCTCTAAAGTTGTAGCGTATGCACTTTCATCAGTGAAGATGGTTGATCAAGCAAACCTGGAATGGATCTGGTCCAGGATTCAAAGGGATTTTCCAGGATGGGACATTCCATTGATTCCTGTGCATTAGTTGCAGTCTCGAAAAGCAGAAGAATGATGGTTTGATTTTATAAATTAATAAATTTTAGATTGTTATTGTCATCTGCACCTTTCACTTTCTGTGTGTATTTTTCACACCACTAGGATAGAGGATGTGGGTCCTTGGGCCAATAGAATCTATTCTTTCCTGTCTGGGCGGTCTCTCTCTTGGTGGTTGGCTTCAGTTGACCATGAGAAAATGAGCTTCGGCTAGATAAACCAAATGGCTTTTTCCCTGTTAGAAGCTCCGGTACCAGTGGGTTAGGGAACAGTGCTTAATCATTAAAGGAAGGGCATGCAACATACCAACACATCATTTTTGTGTGTGTTAAACAAGAGCTTTGATTATTCATCGATGTTCTGCCCACCTATTTTAGGTTGAATCTCTAAAGTGGAAACTATTTTTAAAGAAGTTTGTGGTTAAAGCTTAATTTTTGTTTTTCTGTATTAAAAAGAAACATAAATGGAAGGTTTAAAAAACATTGATCTCTGATGGTAATTACGCAGGAATAGCCGATCCTGGCCACTGTGAAATGGCATTTTTGATCATCCTGTTGCTTCTTGCCCCCCTTATTCCTTTCTCTGTCCCCCACAGTGTTCCTGATAGGCAGCCAATTAAATTACAGCACAAAATCTCCTGTCATGGGTCTACTTGTTATTGCTGCCTGCAGTGAAGCAGCGATAAAAATAGCAGCGACAGAACCTACTTGTGTGCTGGTAAAGGTGCGTTCTCTGCAAGTCAAGAGCAATTCATGTAATGGAATTAAAACAACTCAGAGCCTGCCTGTCACTCGTATATTGAGGTCTTATTCGAGATGGCAAGCAGCTGCAGTAATGTGATTTGCCTTTAAATGTTGTGAGCTCTTTTTTTTTTTAATTCCCTCATTGATTCTTTAGAAGCAAAGTTTGGATGTCATGAACAGATTTATCTATTTTATGGCAGCATGTTTTATTGTCTTGGTAGTCAAAAATAATTGCTTTTCTGAATCTGCTTGGCGTTTGAGATTCTTATCCCTGCATTAACTTCAGGTGTCCTGTGCTTTTTATTGACTGAATGTACACGGATGCATAATACTATGTATACCTCTACTAGTAGCGACGGATTTGTTACAGATAAAATAAAGTGAGGAAAGGGTCATCAGCAGCAGCCAAGGAGGCTTGCAATACAAAGACCATATTGCCTTGTATGCAGTTTTCCATGGTTACTAAGAGATAAAATAAATTGTTAGATGGTTTAAAAGAATGAAAAGTGAACTATAAATACGTCCATTGTTGATCACTGATCCTAATTTGTTTCTAAATTACACAGCTGGTGCCCTCTTATTGGCCTAATAACCATCAGTAGAGGGGATTTTGCACATTGTGTACTACAGTAACCAGTCAAAACCTGATGTTTACACTGACAGCTTTTCATACTCACTCCATGCCAATGCCGCACATCATAAACATGGTGTACAATACCTAGGTATCATCTACCACATCCTCTTCTAACTATTGCCACTTCTGGATATTTCAATATAATCTCTTCTAATCACAATGATATATATTCTTTATTATATTCAATAAATATTCAAATGTTCTAGCGACATAGAGCTGCTTTTTCACGAGGTATAGGTGCCACAAATTTTTATTGAGTCATAAGAACCAACTTTTTCCTAGTGAGCCCTTCATGACACCTCCTGTAACCTTTTTTATTATTACTTGCCAGTTCTCATAATAGCAATTCAGGAAAGGGAAAGTATATTGTAGGAAGAGTTTTCACAGAAATGTAAAGTTGTGTCCCAATCCGCCAAACGTAAAATCCAGAGAACATGGCATTCCCTGTGCAGCAGCCAGCTCACTCTTGAATGCCAGTATTTAATGGCCGCAGTAAAAAAAAAGAATGTAGGAAGACTTTAGAAGAATTCAAGATGTAGGTCGTAAAGTTTTGCTTTTGCTTTAATAACTGTCAAGATGAGTCATTTTTTTTTTCTTTTGAGTAAAGACGATACAGGGCAGAATTTTCACACCAGGGAGATTTTGAGGTCACTTTGTCTAACGGACTTTGTCAAAAAACCTGCTGGTTTGACAAGTTGTTAGCTAAGTGCGGCACATCATCTGCTAAATAATGCAGGGCAAATAGGGTTTGCTTTCAGCCCAGAACAATATAACGCTACGTGCTCAGTCCTAATTAATACCAAAGCCATGACCTGCTGACTCTGCAGACCTCAAAGTGTTTACTTCAACAACCTCACAATGTTCTTCTGAAACAGCACAAAGTGCAAATATAACAAGATTCCAACGCTGCAAATCTGGGAGCAATGGCTCAGATACAATCCGTAAGGGATAAAAATGATAAAAGGATTACGCTCAAAGAGCTGAAGGGAAATGCCAGCCTTCATAATTTGTATGGCACAGATCACTTCTGTGTAATCGGTTTGTGCAAACACAAAAAGGTTTGGTGAGCTTAAGGATCGCCGCTGCAGTTTTTGTTGTGTGTGCTGTGGAGCTAAGCTGGACATAATACATGATCAAAACTGCTAAAGTTAGTGAGAGGTCGAACTGTATGGACACATATTTTTATTCAGCCTAGTTAGCTATGTAATACACTCTGATGTGATGACAAGCCCCATGTGAGTTTCAATGTCCACAGGCAAAGCATGAGTTGACACATATTCCATTGGAATTCTTTATTCAGTACTTCTATATTTACTCTTTCTCTAGGGCTAAAACAGAAAAATGTTTTGTGTGTTTCTTTTTTATCCATATTCCTGGGAAGCTATTCATACATCAGACACTTCTAAACCAATAAATGACACAAAAGAATTAGTCCTTTACCGAATAGCAGGCTATTTTTCAATTATCAAAGCTCATCAGTCAATGAATCAGCCAGACATTTATGTTCATCATTTTAAGTCAGGGTTGCTTGGAGGTTCTTAGGAACAAAACGGAGGACAGTGTGTTCTGATACATTGTAAGAAGGGAGTGTGTGCTTTTCTTTCTTTTCTTTTGAAAGGCAAGTAGAATTATTCTGGTCCATCTGAGTCACTGACATTGCTGGAACCAAGTCTGACTGGCTGCAAAGAGGTTCTAACCTACGAAGTGCCACTTAAAGCGATCTTCCACTTTTTTTTTGGATTATTGCCTTAACTTAACTTAAGCTTTCTTTAGCATAATCACACAAAAACCTTTTTTTTTCTACTGGATTTTCCTAATTGCTTATTTCTCACCTAGGTGAGAATGGTGTAGGCTTTACATGCATGATACGTGATTCTAAGTGCAAAAACATTCTGTGTAGCACATGTACGCATGCAAGCTACTGTGCAAGCATGACGTGACCTCTTGCCATGACGTAATATCTGGCATTAAGTCCAGCACATTCCGTGTATGTGAACAAAGAACTTTAAGCAACACATTACTGTAGGCTAGGTGTGTGCATGGAGACCACAAATTGTGTTTGTACAGCAGTTCACATATACACATGCACTGTACACACAGAATGAGTTGCACAGATTGGTTGGTTGTGTGGCATATTACGCACGTCCACCTGGTGGAGAAGAAATAACAGTTGATGCCAGTAGTCAAAATGCTCAAAAGAGACAAAACTGTACATAAAAGAAGCCAAGTCTCCAAATAATCAATTTTTAACAAAACAAAAAAAAATCAGGATCTCTACATACCAAAAAGGGAAAAATTAGATTAGATTATATTCAGAGCACTTTGAATAGTGGATTTATTACCCGGTAAATAAATATGTCTCCTTCACTGGTCAGTGTTCCCCCAGAAATTTTTTTCAGCCGGGTGGTAGGAAGATTTAGTGCTTAGAGTTGTTTATGCCATGGGTATCCAGTAACCTCTTATTGTTTCAGTGTTCTACCTTCTCCCAATTATTTGTTACAACTTTGTAATGCCTGCCCCGTTAGTATA
>NC_092866.1:20605193-20648167 GCF_032062135.1 Pyxicephalus adspersus | reverse complement strand
TCCCCACTTGTACCTATATTTTTGGTTTCTTACACCTCCCCATTCCCCAATTGAAGTTCAGAATGTTAGATAAGTGGACAGGAATGTGTAACAGGGCCGGGAAGCCCATTTAATGGGCACAGTGTTTTATGTTCTAATGATGCTGTAGTAATGAGATTGTAAGAGGAGAATGTGCCCGACACTTGCACCTATATTTTCAGTTTTGTACCTCCTACCTCAGAGAAATTGGTGTACAAAGAAGAGAAGCAGAGGATAGTTTCATAGGTATAGATTTGTGACAGGTAGGTATATATTTAGGGGCCCCATCCCAATGCTCCTTGCTATGTTAGTGGCTCCGGGGTCCCCAATTTGCACTTTCAATTTAGGACTCCTGGTTGCACTTTCCTCTGAAACAGCAAACCCAAAGTTCAATTTTCATAACTTTTTACATTTGTGACCCCCATATCTTGAAATTCTTTACAGCTGGAGGGCTGAAATTGTAGTAACTAGTATCTATGAGGATCCCTTGTACACCCTGAAAATTACAGGTCATTGTGACATACATATTAGGGGATATGGAGGTTTGTACACACAGAGCTGTGAGGATGCAGAATTCACACACAGAGCTAGAGGTGGATACATTTCACAGGCAAAATCCGAGCTCGTGCTATGAGATGGGGGCGTGGCTGTCTGTGTCTCCTTCACATGAAGGCTGAACTGTGTGTGCTCACCTCTCATTGGCAGCAATTCTCTGAACGGATGACACAGAGCAGCCTCACTGAGATCCGGGCATCCGAGGATGAGAGCTGCCGAGAGCTGGACGGGGTATTCAAATCAGCCGGGCGGAGCAACCGGCTAAAAACCTCTGGGGAGAACTATGCAGGTATACAGTCAATGTGCACATAGGATTCCAAATAGATTGACTTAACTTGGAACCCTCACTTATCCCCCTGACAATCACTTCTTAACATGCCTTTAATGTGATTATGATCAACAAATAGGGGTCTTATAGTTTTTACAAGATTCTTTAGAATCAACTTTACCAAATTTAGACTTTCACGTGGCTTTCAGAAGATGACAACTCTTAACTGCTAAAGAGAGAAGAATAAAATATACTTCAATTGCACCAGGCATAGGAAAAGCACCAATCTGCTTCCAAATAAAGAGCCTGGATTTTAAAATATAAGCAGCTCAGATCAGAAACCTTTAATGGTCTGGGAAACCAATGGCTTAATTAAGTTTTGAGATTTATGTGATTCTACATATATTACATTTTCATTAACATAAATCATAAAATAAAATATATTATAGTATTAATAATATATAATTAAGGTATATTTAAATGTTCATCTCTTAATTTATGTTTGCCTGCTAAAGGATGCAGATTAATAAATATATACATTTGAGCAATGGAAATGCATAGAGATTGTTTTAAAACTTTTCCACTAATATATAAAACTGACTGCAGAACTCACCTTCTTGGTGTAGTCCATGGCCTTTAGTATGGACAAATTTAGGGTCTCCAGAGAAGAGAGGACATCTTCATATTCCCCCATATGATTTGCAAAATAATCTGAAAAAAATAGAAAAATTGTGTTTAGAAAATCATCATTGTCAGGTTTATTTATTGTGGAAGAACAAAAATGTTCAAATTGCAGTTTTTTGAGCACAGTAAAAGGAACTTTGTATGCTATGGCTTATTTCTCTTTGCTTAAAGTTTCTGCAGTTCCCACTAATTTATTAATTATTATTAATTATTTCTATGTGATGGTAGTTTACTCACTAACACATGACTGAAATCTATCAGCTTTGGGATCTCATAGGAAAAAAAAAATTGTTTTCTAGGATCTGAAATGGCTTATTTTGGAAAGTTGATAATCCAGTCCTGTAATAACTTTCCTGCTATTGGTGTGCTTAAACACACTATAAAAGCACTCCATGAGCAATTTTTAGTTTGGTCAAAAAATGAGAGTCCTAACACACAACACATCAATACAAACAGCAACACATAGTGCTTTAAAAATGAAGCACATTTCAATAGAAGGAACAGCCCCTAATGAGGAAAGGTAAAATAAAAATATATTTCATTAAAAGTAATGTTTTTTTAGAGCAGTTTTTTAATTGGCCTCACTTGAAGGGCATCTGAAATTGTAAGGGAAATAAGAGAAAATGGTAATGTCGCACAAATACATTTTTAGACTGCCATCCAGTCAGACTGCCATACATTTTGGACTGCAGCATATGGGGTGGCAACAATGTTGCATTGCTCCTGAATTCAAGAGCAGAGTAGCCACTCTAATGTATTCTTTGTCTGCCTGATCTACCTTGAGTTAAAAAAAATGGGTATCTATCCTTTTTTTTCCTGCTTATTCCCAAGCTTAAAGCTTGTAGCCCCTAGTGATACCTCTTCATGGTCTTATTTCTGGATTGAAAGAAATTCCCAAAAACCTCCTAATGTGAGCTGTAGTGTCTGAAAGAGAATGCATGTGAGACACAGGAAAATGAGGCTTCGGCACCATAGCAGAAGCTAAAAGAAGATTGCTGTTTAATGTTCAATCGTTTTCTGAGGATTTTACGTCACATAGTAACAAAACTTAGCCTTTAGTTGTAATTTAGGTGTACCAAATAAAGCAGATCCTTTATATTAAGCTCTATGATGCCAAAAATAATTTAATGCTATTCTGAGATTACAACAAAACCTCGATTTGCACTTGCCCAGAGACCTTCTTTTAGTGCAGGAACTGCCCACAGTATCTGGAGGCGTTATATAATATCTCACCCTCATAATTCAGAGCAAACATTTTAACTTTTTTTTCTCAGTAGATCTTTTTTTTTTTACCAGCCTCCTAATCTGTAATTTAAAAGAAGAGTAAATATACAGGGAGAATGGGGAAGCAAAGTGCTGAGACATGACTGGAGAAGCTTTATTGTTTTTTTGGGGAATTTGAGGGTGCACAGTGCCTGCAGCTACATAGGTCAGTGAGGGCTGTTGTATGGCTTTCTAAGAACATGTAAATATTTCTATGTCCATAACCTGACCAAGTACTTCTTTGGGACTCTCTCTGCCTGCCTTAGGACACAGCCCCATAGAAATGCCAGGACAGAGCCGGCTATAAACAATCAAAGGAACCAAGGCCAACAGATTTCATTTACTATGCATCTGAGGAAGGTGGGTAAATTTAGGTCAGAAGAATGGGGCCATATAGGATAAATGCACTTTTTCCAAGAGAAAAATGAAGAATTAATCATAACATATCAGTACAGGTCTAAAATGGGAAAAACTGTATTCCCGCTGTCAATTTAGGTCATTAGAAGCAGAATCTTACCACAGAGCTCTCTGGTATCCACATTACTGCAGCAGGAAGGAAAGCAAGAAGAAAAGAGAAGAGAGAGAGCAAAATTAGTAACAGTATAGAACAAGGCAATGTCTGACGGATGAGCCATTATATATGACCCCAAGTTTGCGTGGGAATACCGCATTCATTATACCAGCCACGCACAGATTCAAGCTTTTAGGATACTAATTAGTGGCTCTGAGATTGTAATAAAAGGTCACAACCTTGGTTAGAAATTCATGGCCACCTCTGGAATCCTGCAGACCATTTATCATGGCATGAAGAATGATAGAAGCGTCTGAATATTCAACTCATTATGGATGCAAGGTATTTAATATACCTAAACTGAGCCAACAACTAAAGCTATCCTGCTAAAATGGCCACACAACAACTTGTCAGACAGGTGCCTTGATTGAAGCAGATTTTAAATAAGTCTGTAGGTTGCCAGCCTGTTACAGAAACAATTACAATAAGAGCGAGGGAAGGATTGAAAAGATAATTGGATTTCTGTCTAGAGACCTCAATTACAGTAGATCCAAAGTGATATTACCTGGGCCCATTCACCTGTCCTCTCTTGGGCTGGCAAATCTAATTATATAAACCCATCTGATGTACAAGACATCCATAGAAATGCCTGAAATATTTTCACGTTTGCAGTGGAACATACAGAGTTACTGGCACAGCTGGTACAGGGGTAATCTGAGGATACTGGATAAAAGGGGTTACCAAAATAAATCAACCTGCACTAAGTGGCCCATTCTGGAAGAAGGGTCTGATTCTACAGGCTGGAAGGTAAATTAAAATCTTTGATGCGACGGGGATTTTAATTACTTCCCAAATGAGAATACCCTGAGAGAGAAAGAGGGGCATCCTTGCAAAAAAAGAGCCCAATGAAATATAGGCAAAGACAATATGAGGCTGGTTACTGCTGCAATTGTAAAGTTAGATCTCTTGCAATGTTAAGAGCTGTATACAGTAACATGGACACCCTACAAACTGGCCCATCACATACTCACCATTCCTTTATTAACCCTCTGCTCAAATCAGCCAACTGAGGGAAAGCCAGCCCGAAGCAAGCTCTTACTGGAGATCCAACTAGAGCTTACACAGGGATGTCATTGCTCATAAAAAACACACATGTGTACATAAAACTCTATTTCCAATGTAAACCTGAACTATATATATGGTGCAGAATTTTGCAGCTATATATATTCAATAATACATCAATAAAGTGGACCTGTATTGAAAGATTATGAAAAATGCCATTGCTCAAGCTGATTGTTTGCCTTCAGTAGATGTAGTCACACCTGAAACAAGCATGCAGATACTGCTGCACAAGTTGTGCTGTAATTAGCTAAAAACCTGAGCTGCACATGGAAACACATACAGTATTGATCTTTTCAAAACAATCACTTAAAAGCAATCATTTTATTGATCTGTATTACAAATGGTTGTCTGATACACTTAAAGACATTTCTTTTATCAATTAGAAATGGTCAGTTAACGTGGTATCTTGAAAATCAATCAAATGGAGGGTCAGTTCTTTACAATTGTTATTTAATTTGATCATTACGGTCGAAATAAATTAAATGAATCACAGTATCAATACATGTGTGCACCAAAATGAAATCCCATGTTGATTTTAGATAAGTATAATGCAAACTTCTTATGCTTCAAAAATTATTGCATGGAGTGGTACCAGTATATTGTGTATTTTTGGTCTCTGGTGACTCTCTGGTGCTATGTCAATCTCAGATACTTGAGAAAACAGAATTCAAACAGTATATATTATAAGCCTCTGCCTGTAATAAAAAAATCCCTGATCATATAATGTACAGGGATATAGGTCTCCCAAAGGAGGCTGTAGAGGACCAAATTATGAGGATTTCAGTGTGCCTCTAGGATAATGCTTGCTTCCCCAAAGACTAATTACCTCCTCCTATAAAAAATTGAAGGTCAGGCAATGCTTCTGCACATTTCTTGTAGCCATTCCCAAAGCTACAGCTTACCCTAGCGCTTTCAGCCCCTTGTCAGTCACCAGTGACAAATAAAAATAGGTGCCCTTTCTGGTATGACCCAAGGCTAACGCCTTGGTTGCCCTTTACCTTCTTCCTTCATTACTTTATGTTGATTGACAGTAGAAATACGCATAAGGGAGAAAAGCTCCTGTTGCATCATGGGAGCAAGCCTAGGCTTAGCTTAGCCTAGGCATTCTGTGCAGACTTATTTTTTTTATACTTGACTGATTGTTGGAGACATAAAGAGCCCATAAACAGTATGCACTCTTCACACAAAGATGTTCAACTGTATTGAGACTGCTCTGTGCTGTAAAATAAACACTTTAGGACAAATTGTAAAAATGACAAAATCAGAAAGGACTAAAATGTTACGTGTTTAAAAATTTTAAATAATGTGACAAAATATGATTGAGTTGCTGTTATAGTTGGGCAGTTTAGAGGTTAAGGGGGAACCTTCAATCCAAAACTGTTTCCAATAGTAATTCCTAGTGCTACCACTAGATTATTATTATAAACTTGCATTTATATAGTGCCAATAAATGCCTAAAGTAGTGTATTAACTATGCCACTCACAGAAACTCACAATCCAATGTGCCTACAAAGTCTAGATCTTTCTAACTTGGTCAAAGCCAATTTTGGGGGGAAGCCAAATAAACTACTATTCAATTATTAGGCATGTGGGAGGAAACACATAATATTATTACTATGTTTAGATAAAAAAATCAGTTCCATTGCATACTAAACCTGATTGGTTAAAGGCCCCCGGAATTGGAAAAGATAGACTATCATGGGAGAACCTTGGTGACATGGCAAACTTGGAATTAATCTTTCAATCCAGGATTGAAAATATTTGCCAGCTATTAGCATATGATTTTTAGGAAACTCTTTCCAAGTTTGTTGGATCACCCTGGCTCTCCCAGGATGAGGTCTTCTCCAGTCTTGAAGAGCTTACAGAGCAATTTGCTCTGGCTTACCCAACATCTGTGAGAGTTCTGAGAGAAGTTTTAATTTTTCTCCAGCTCATCAAAAGCCCTCAGCACCCCCTTTCATAGCTAAAATGGCTTTTCCAATGCCTGCAACATAAATAGGAAAGCATCCTAGGCAAACAGTTGACCTTGCCTCTCTAACAATGTGTCACTTATCTGCATATTCTGTTCCTGCCTGGATAACCTCCTCTTAGGTATGTACTTGCAAGTATTTGTTCTTTCCTAGTTTGTTGTAATACTCTACAGTCGCTGCTCATCTCTTGGCAAATATTGAAAGCTTAACCAACAAGTGAATGCTAACTTTACTCTTGACGTCCCAATATCCATAGTATGCATGAAAAGCTTAATTACAAAAGCTGAGCTATGGCTGGCAATTTTCCCTCTAACTATTCTGTATTGCTATATGAAAATCACACAGTGAAATCAAATGCAGTTTTCTTGGAATATGATTATGACTAGATCAGTGGCTCTCAAGGGAAATGCCAGGCACTGTTGTTCAGAAGAAATTAATGCTAAAATGCTAATTATATGCTAACCAAATGAAATTCTTATCAAATAAAAGGCAAAGTCTATGTAACACCTAAAACCGATATTATAGTCTAGTAGAGACATTGGGAAGATTTATCAAATGTTGAATGCCTATATATTTCTAAAGCTACATACATGTGATCATCTTAGATGAAAATCTAGTGTGTGCGCAGTGGTCCCCCCTACACTGATCTTCAATCTGTACTGGCAGATCAATAAACAACTAAGTCATGACAACTAAAACACTACAACTAAAAGATGTGATCAATTAAAATTTGTTGTTTTGTGTCTGACTGAATAAAAAGCTAGATCATTGTACAATAGTTCTGTATTTAGGTACAGGTAGACCCCGGGTTACATAAGGGACTGTAGGTTTGTTCTTAATTTGAATTTGTATGTAAATCAGAACAGGTACATTAGGACAGATGTTTGTCTCAACATATTATTAGGCAGTGGTGTCAGTTACTGTATAAAATCCTCACTGTGAGTTAATCACAAACAAAGCAAAATAAAAAAAAACTTTGTAGAGCCTGGACATTCACTAACTTCTGGAGAAGCTGTGCTTTGATATGCAAAAAGAAACAACTGCAGAGTTTGTCTTGGTCATTTAAGAGTTACAAGAAGAGTTGCAGAAGTCATGCAAACCACCCCTCCTCTCTATAAAGCCTCTGTCCTGCACACAAACGAGCGGGATGCCCTGTTCGTATATAGGGTCATCTGTATGTCAGATGTCCTTAACTCGGGGACTACCTGTATTTGATTTGGAAGGCGAGGCAGACCAATTTAGGGTTATTCAAAGTGCGCTTATTTAAATCAGGTCCCCAACTAAACACACATATAAAATACAAGAGAACTGTTTTTCATTCTAAAGAATTTTTGTTAATTCATTGCTTGGTCCTGCCAGACAGAACAGCCCACTTGGAAATCTAACTTTTCTCTACTGCAGTAATGCACTTGAAGTCTTGTTCATGCCTCCTGCCTGTGAAGGGACAGTAAAGGAAAAGCATCCTATAGATGAGATCATGTTTCGGTTACTCTGATCTTGTTACCATTTTCCTTGTTAGCACTGCAGCACAACAGACCAGCTCCCAGTCCTACCCCAATCTCTTCTACCCTAAGGTCACACAGGGAAGGCCAGAACAGGCTAATGTCAAGCCAAACTAAGGTGCTCCTACTAGTTGCTTTTAAAAAAATACACATCTAAATAAATTATTTTTGATCGGTCAAGAGATAAGCTTTAAAATATCACTGGATTAGAGCTTTTCCCTTTGTAATTAAGATGTACTGATGTGTTACATCAGAAAAAAAAAAGAACTGGCCACAAAAGGCAGAAAAACATAAACTTGTATATTTATGTTGGTGCTTGCCTGAAACAAGAATACGTTTCAGAACACAAAAAAAACTGGGTAACAGAAAAACTTGTAATCCCCTTCATGGTGTAATGACTTCTGATCATTTGAGATGCAAACGTTGGAGTTCTTGAACTGAGAAACTACAAAACTGAAAGAGAGAGTTAAAAATAAGAATTTCACGAAGGCACCAAATGTCGTACATGAGTGTAAATCATCTTAAAATGAAAATAAAAAAGAGTGACAGAATGAAATAGGAAGATTGAGCAAAGCTCTCAGGAGTGAAATTCTTCCCGTATGTATAAAGGACTTCTACGCAGATAAAGTTAATGGGATTTTGTGTTAAGAGCCCTCCATAAGGAGCTGATAATAAGTTTCTGGCAGTAAGTGGAAACAGGGACGATAAGAGCACAGTTCCGTTCGTTAGCATCTCCAGAGTTTGCATCCTGCTGGTCGAGTCTACCAAACCGAATTCTATTCTGTTACATAAATATGTTTGACCTACCTAAATGGAAACGTCATCTTTTTGCCACATTTGTTAAATTGTATAAAATAAAAAAGCAACAGCATTTTGTCCATTCTACTCACCGAAAAGTTTATACAGCTATCTGTACATAATATGTTTCTAAAGATACATTACTTCTTTTTACAAAACTCCCCTGCCAGTCAGTTTAGCCCCAAAAGCTGAAGAAATGACCAGGGATTTCTTTGCACTCCCATTGCTAAATATGAGACAACGATGGGCCAATTAGCACACACATGGGGACACCAATGTTTTACTTTGATGACTAAGATTTCACAGGACTTTCCACTCACTTCTAACAAATGAATAAAATGGCTGAGGGGTAAAAGGAAGGTATGTACATTGCTGCAGACAGGGGAAAGTCGTTTTTATAAAAGCCGATATTCTAACCCATCCTCCTTTAGCTAGCCGCACCACCTGGCACTTTTCAGTAACCATCTGGCTGTTTTTGGGTGATTACTGAAAAGTTGGGTCACAAGACAGGGGCCTCCGCCTGCTTAGTTTCTTCCCACCCAGTTCAAAGAAACTCTGGGGCAGCACACTGAAAATGAAATATTACTTCAAAGCAATAATGTCACCTAAAAACTGTGATAGTAGAAAATTATAACCTTAAAGTAGAACTAAATTTTCTTTAACAAAAAGTTTCTGGCAGAGGAAACATAATATAGTTTAACTGCCATAAATACTTTTCATGGCTTTTCCATCTATTACAGTAAAGGGCAACAAAAAAGAACTTGGGAAGGGGGAACTTCAGAGCGAGCAACTAGAAAACTGGTAATTTTCAATTCAGAAAATCCCATATATACATAAAATACATATAAAGGAGTTTACATTTCGAATTCCAAGATACAAGCACCTGCAACTTAAAGTAAGGCTTTTAAAATAAAAATATGGGTTCTTCAAAGAAACGAAGAAGCCAAGCTGGTCACTGTAAACTTCCCTTTGACATGCCAGGGATGCTAGCTTCCCAGTAGGAAGATATTATTCCACCAGATTTAGATCTCACTATTTCTAGGGGTAACATCCATTACAATTTGCTATGAAGTATGTCAGCATTTTTCAGAAGAATGAATAATAGAATACTCGTCTGCTACTATCTGAAGGGCATCCTGATAACACTTCTCCAACATGACTTATAGCAACAGAAATACACAATATTTTTCATACTGTATGACAGATTACATATAGATGAATAAATGGGCTAGACTTGTCCTATCTCCATTTAATCTCACAAAAAATGCAAGGTGATCATAATACCTTGGTACAAAAGAGCATAAAAGGGTAGTTTTCCTATATCAAATGACAGTCACAATTCAAATATACCCCCTTATGCCATGGTAGATAAGGTTGTCAGTCTGATGTTTGAGACAGACTTTCTAATATTTGAAATTAGTTTGATGCTTAAAACAACACCCTTTGATAAATATAGTTAATGGAGTGATCTATAAATAAAATATTTTGTTGGCACCACATAATGAAAATTTTTAAGGTGAATCTACGATCAACTTTTCTTCCTTTGCATAGGAAAGCAAAGTTAGAAAAAAAAAAAAAAAACTTTAGCACGTCCTGGCTCAATATTTGAAAAACAAAAATTTTGTGATATCTTTGCATTCACTTAATCTATCGTAATGTTTATCTTTTCTACCAGGCTATCGTAAGGGTGATATATGGAAGTGACAAGTCCTTCGACCTGGGTGTTCAATACTAAATAACCTACTACTGCACACACTAACACGATAACACAGAAAAGAAATGATCCAGGAAATAGTGAAGCAATGGTGGAGATCTCCACTTTATCAACATCCTGCTGGGTTATATATTTTTGTAACAGCAAAAGTCCCGGAAGCTTAACAATTATTCCAATGATTTGTTATAAAAATAGAATATTGATAAACTCCTGGACAACAAACCCTTCTTCATAAGATTCTGCCATCAAGCAGACCACTATAACATTTATTCTGCAACACACACAAAACAGAAACTAAGGTGTATTTAAAGGCAAACTCTGAGGAGTACTGTTCCTCCAAACTTTACAGCTGAGAAAAAAAAACACAGTGGGCCTTATTTATTAAAGCTCTCCAAGGCTGGAGAGGATATATTTTCAACAGTGAAGGTGGGTGATTCGGTAAACCTGAAGTTATTTGCTAGCAAACGTTTTGAATCTTGGACCAGATCCATTCCAGGCTTCACTGTTGAAAGTTTATCCCCTCCATCCTTGGAGAATTTTAAAAAATCAGGGCTATTGAGTCTGATTTACCTACCTCCCTAAAGGTAACCCCGAGGGTAGAAAAAAGAGTCACACTCGGTGTAGGTAAACCTATGGGAGGTAATAGTAAATAGAGCCTTACCTGATCCGCTGGTGTCCCACGTCGTCCATCACCGTGATCTCGGTCTTCTTCTCTCTTCTTCCGGCCGGCTTTTGCATCCGATGAGTCACCGGGGAGTTCCCGGTGACATCGGTGCATGTGTACGTTGCCAGCGGAGCGGGGCGGGAAATTCAAAATATATTTGTATTGCATTCAAAATTAAGTTTTTTTTTTTTAAATATATAGATTTTTAATTCATTCAATTTATTATTTTTACATAATTTTGTGTTTCAAACTTTATTATACTCATACTAATATATTATACTGTAAAATAAATTTCCACTGCTTTTAGACATCTAGCTAGGGAGGTTAAAGCTCTCTAGGACTAGGGAAAATAGACTATCATGGGAGAACACAGGTGGTCAACAAACCTGGGACATTTTTACCAGCAACTACTGCAAAAATTGTTATTCTCCTTACTTTTCTTTTACTTTCTGTAGTTCTTCTGGAATAGAAAGTGAAGGAGTCACCACAATATGGTTATAGGCAGGTAAAAACCTGAGTTTCTATCCACTGCCTAATTTATTCAAAACAAAAAAGTTTTGGTTTATAAGTTATACCTAAAGTCAAATTTAGTGGAACATAGTTCCCTTTACAGAAGACCTCCATGTAATTCATGTAAGCACCATGGTACAAATCCACTACAATAGACCCTATCTAACATTTCCAAAAAGTGCAGGAGTCCCCCTAAGCTTCTTCTCTCTTGTTTTATAGCTTGCCAGCTTTACCACCACTTCAAAGAAGCAGAGAAAGTGAATGCACAGGTGATCTTCCCCGCTGCAGGAAGAAAGAACCGTTTACATATAACAGAGAGTACAAAGCTTGGAGAAAAATAAACCAATCTGTCATCTGTAAAAAAAGGTTCTTTAGCAAAAATCTTTAAAAGCATCAAAAAGCACTCTTGATGCTTGTGTGTATCCAATGCTGATGGCTTGTTAACCCTTACAATGATGTTTGACAATAGCAATTGGGATGGATACAGCCACCTGATATAATCCATCCTACATATACTAATCTAATGAGAAAAAAACATATTATACAGTATAATATACATTATACAAGGATAAAAAAAGTGAATAAATAAACCCAGGAAAATCTATTAATGGTGAATTATTATCATTTTTGCCTATGAGAGTACTGTGAGAGACGCTGTGACACATCTAGAGAAACCCTGAAATGATTCTGAATCTACATTGCAAATTGTAACTCGAAATATTGCTTAATTTGAATGTAGCAAGGCCTACTGGGGTTAACTCCAGAACATTTGCTCTTTCCCAGTCACAGTCAGTTTCTGTACATTGTGTTATATTGGGAACAAGCAGATGAGGCACAAGGCATGTGAACTCCCGGGAACAGATTCCCTGAATTTAATTTGTTTTGTTTGTTTTTGGTGGTTGGAAAGGGTCTGTGTTCAGTGCTTCAGGTTATTAAATGCCTCATATGGATTCATGGAGCGCTGTTACTATGGGAACCGATGTATTGACATATCTACGCCATACCCACTGTAACCTCATTAATGCAGACACCTAGGTGGCTGATGGCTCTGGTATCTGGGACAGTCTCCGCCACTGATGTCACAAAACAGAGTTTGCAGTTGTCAATATCACTTATGAACAAAGAAAGTCCTAGAGAAAAACTAAAATGATGTAATTGTGAATGAAAAAGTCATAATAGGCCCACTGAATGTTCTAGTTTGCACAATGACTCAGTGGCCGGAGCACTCAAGTGAACAAGCACATGGAACGTCATACATAGACGGCATTGTACAAAATAACAGGTTACATGAGTTATTATAGAAAATGTCAGAGTAAACACAGTCTAAATCAGTGTTTAAAAACAGACACATCAGTAAAAAAATGAATCATGCTTGCAGAGTAAAACCCCTGCAAATGCACTGCGTGGCCAAAAGTAGAAAAGGCCCCATGCTTCTTGGGGGAGTGTTATTGTGTGTATTGCTTTAGTTGGTCAGGCCTAAGTTCACCTAGCAATTTCAAGTACGTTTTTTTTTATTGTATTTTTAATGTAGTATTAAATATAACTTTTGCACAGCAAAAAAAAACACAAAAACCCCAAGAATATAACAAAATACTAATATTATGATGACAAAGTCTAGCACAGAAAAGTCCCAAAGCCTGTGGAGGGCACTGGTATGATCTGGGGTTGCCTCAGTAGTTCTACTTCCCCCACCTCTTAGATCAGCGGTCGCCAACCTTTTTGGTCCCAGGGACCACTACCGGCTCCTGACCACGCATGCATGGGGAGTCGGTTATCAATCAAAGGGTAGGAACCTCGCCATAGTGATGTCATAATGCCATAAATGCGCCCACTCTGCCATCGCAAATCTGAGGCTGCGATAGGAGAGTGGGCGGGTTGTATAGTGAAACACAGCCCACTTCCCTGAGCCAGGGATTTGCACAGGGGACCGCGGTTCTGGCCGGTGCGTCCCTCCAGCGGGATACTTCTTCTGACCCCACTCGGGGGTGCACCGGGCCAGAGGCGCGGACACCCAAAATCTTCTTGCGGACCACCGGTTTGTGACAACTGTCTTAGATTGTAAGCATTTCTAGGCAGGGTCCTGCTGAGTCACTGTTTGTATCTGTTTGTCATTTGCAACCCCTATTTATGTACAACCCTGTGTAATATGTTAGTGCTATATAAATGCTATTAATAAATAATAATAATAATAATAATAATAGGTCATGTCTATGTTTAGTAATGGTAAGTGCTCAAAAATTACCTTTGCTGACTACCTAAATATACTGAGTGATCAGGTTTTTCCATCAATGGATTTTTCATCCCTGATGGTGCAATCATATTGGAAGATGACAGTGTCAGGATTCATCTGGATAAAATGTGAAAGAGTGGTTGAGGGATCATGGGACTTCATCTTCACACATGGATGAGCCACCATCCAGACTTTACCCCACTGGGAATCTTTGGAATGTGCTGTAAAGAGTTTACAGTATTCCAACTCTCCCATCATCAGTACAAGATCTTGGTGAAAAGTTAATGCAACTCTGGTTGGAAATAAATGAATATTTGTGTCTGGTGTAGTTCAAGCAGACTTCATACACTTTGATTTAAACTTTTAAGGTAGCTCTGTTAGTTATCATACAAATGAGAATAGGTTTACAACTTATTAGTTAAAACTCCGCCCATTTAATGGCTACCTTGTACTATGAAGACTGATACGCACTTGGCTCAAATGGCCAAGTGCATATCAGTCATATATATTTAATATTTTTACTGTTGTGTGCATTCATGGGTAATAAATTATTGTCTCACCTAGGCTGCCATTTGAACGGCCAGATTTGACGTAGTTGGGGGCTCTTGCAATGTCAAGCAGCGTCAGATGGCTCTAGCTGCATGAGAACCACTAAACCTAAAGGGCATGGCCTACTAGCAATCCTGAAGATAACTCACCGGTGGAAGAATCAATATACGTTATAGAGAAATGTCCCTGCCTAGCTGAAACAAACCATGAGAAGTTGCTTACTCCTTGGTATGTGACAGTCTGCCATGTTTCTGTCGCTGAAAAAGCAGCACCTGGCTCATCTGGCCAGTGAAGGAGCAATGCATGAATACAGGTGTCTTAGCAATGCCATTGCCAGTAAGTTGACAGCAGCAACAGGACTGCCAGTGTGTCATAAGCCTTACAATGCATAACGTCTTACAATGCATTTACTTGTAATTTGTCTCATTTAAATAGTGTAAAGGTGCATGTAAACCGCATAACCTCCATACAAACAAATATGCAGTTGTGAACTAGACCTAACTGTGAATATCTGTAGTAGTATTCTATAAAACAAATGTGTGACCATTGTAAGGAGCATGCAGTACAATGATGACATACAGTGAGCAGGCACTGCAGATTCTTCACAACCAAGTGTAAAGCCAGGGGAACCTGCCATGGTTGCTGCTGCAGAATTTGCTGCCCATTAATTTAAGTCTAAAACATGTTCTGAATCATTCTGTGTGATTAAACAGGACTCTTGTGTGGACTAGTAGCCGTGGTGGATGGGACCAGCTTTTAATGTGGATAAGAGACAGATCAGGAAAATCAGGTCACTTTCCCTCGTACTTTATCTGCAATCCTATTTTTACCCCAAATGCAGCAGCTGCTACACGCAGACATATACAGGCATTGAAATAAGAAAACGTATCTCCTTTTACCGGTATGGGGAAAAAAAGTGTCACAGGTGCTAGGAGGATGTCCATTTAAACCACAGTTTCTATGGCTGGATAATTACATATGTATTTTCCTGATCATTAACAATCACAGAATATGCAGAATGGGTGACTGACTGTTCATTCTTTCAATGTAACATCTGTCAGCAACACAGCAGGAACTAATCCTCTAAGAGGGCAGCCTTACAATATACAGCACATTTTTATCCATCCTTCCCACCCAAATCAACTCCTTATGGCATAGCATTAAAGTAGATCTAACCCCTACTTGGCCGGCATTTAGTTTGTTACAAACAGTGCCTATCATACAATTGTAATGTTTGTTTTTTTTTTTTTTTTTTTTAAATATAGTTATCACGCTTTTTCAATCTCAGAGCTGATGTCCTCCATCAATGTTCCAGGGGCAGCGGAATACCACTGATCTGGATGAGCGCCCTGATACTGTCAATAAAGAACCTTGCCATTGTGTGTGTCAGTAGGGCTCAGAGTCCGTACAAGGGGCACGTGTGACAATAAAGATACACAGAAGATACTTGTTACCCCCTAACAGAAAGAGCCTGAATATGGACCCTAAATAAAGGATCATCAGGTTTTCCTAATCAAGAAAGCTGAAGATTTTAATAGATTAAATACAAGTTCTAAAATGCCACTGCAATCATAAAGCTCATATGAGATTTTAATGACTGAGTTTAGATCTACTTAAATTTCCTAACTGCCTGTTTACAATCATCTTTATTTATTTGTACGCCTGCTCTGTACATGCAAAGCCCATTGTTTAATCCTAGCATACCTAGCTGCTGGAATAGGTGGACTTGAGCAGGAGTTATGTCATCCTGGCCTTGGGAATCATTATTTCAAAAAATCCTGAACCTTGAGGAGAACCGGGTACCAGCAACAGAGGAATGATTTGAGTCTTTATTATTTATTAAGAACAGAAAAGAAAATTTAAATTTTATTGCAGAAGGGACATCACCTGTATCTTCTGCAACCTGCCCGCTCTTAGTTTTCTATTTTTGAACTTCAGTTCCACTTCAAAGCACTTAATGATTATGATGGATGCATACTTTTTCCTATTCAGTAGCACAATGTTCCTGTGCTCAGGGACACATTGTACATGTAAATCTCTGGGTCTTCAATATCTGACACTGCAGTGCCCCTGCATTATAAAATGCAAGCCATTTCCAACTCAGCATCGTAATGTCCATTAAATCTCACTGGCTGCTATGTATAACTACCTTCTGCACATCCATGTGTCCACCCATACTATTTATACAATAGACTGCAAACGCATTAAAATAAATGTGAACTATGGTAGATACAGAAGTATTCACTGGGCAGCCTGCTGGTTGCTATGGCAACATTCCATCATGGAGGGCCACAGGACAGAAATAAATCCTGGGAGGAAGTACTGAGTATTCATAAAAACTTTAGGATATATGGGGAAAATGTTTGCTTTAATATCACCATTTCTAAATGGTAATGGATTTAGCTATTTTAAATAATCTATTCATAAAGAACGACACACCACTAGAACGTACAATCTATTACAAGAACTGTACGGGTCCAAGTATATGATCATAAAGTGCCAGTGTCCCCCTCTGACGCAATATATTTGAGCCAATAGTTGATTTTATTTTTACCTAATAAATAATTGAAATAATAATTTTTACCTTTAATAAAAATGTGTGAATGTAGACAAGTAATGCCAGATAGATGTGATTAAATGTCAAAAAAGCAGAAAAACAATAAAAATGATTCAATGATTTTGGATTTATGAAAAAGCTCCTTTGTCATAGATAACCTCTAACGTCCTAAACCTAAAGAATATCAAAAGCCAAAACCTTTTTAGTATTATGTAGATCAGGACAAATGAAGAGAACTTATCCCCCTACAAACTTCCAAAAAAGTTCCAAAGCTAAAAAGCTGTTCCTTTAGTTGTTAATGCATTTCTAAAAACAAGCTTTTTTTAGTTATCTATGCAGATGTAAATGTTTACAGTAGCCTAATTTTTGTTGCCATGTTTATAGCCTGCTAGGTAGATTTCTTCTCTATATTTATCTTGGTAAACTACTGTCCTAATGATAGTGACGAGAAATCTAATTCCAATGGGGACTCCTTCCAATGACAACTGTCTGAAACCGTGGTTTCTCTTAATTATTGCAAAAAACAAACAAATGTCACCCCAACTCTCCAGTCTGTCTTCTGGGTTTTGAAGTGTTTCAGCTCCCAAGGTGGTAATTAATGTAAATGTGTACTTTGTAAATAATAATTAAGCAATGCTTTAAATGACAACACTACCTTTTTATGAAGTTGCCCTTTAATAATCCTCCAACTCAACTCCCCTGCTTGCAACCCATCTGGTAACCTATTTATCGTCCTCCCTAATTCTGTGATGTTCACTGTGTGGTCTCCGACTAGAAAACCTTTATCCAGCTCCTCTTATCACTCTACATATGCTCTATGGTCCCCCTTCATCTTATAGAACATTTGTACTCATCGTAACCTCCAGCAGTCCAGCAAAGTGAGAAATAGGGATGAGGGAGAATGCCTCAGGCATTCTCGCAAAAACTTCCTCAAAGTTCCAATGGGTTCGCAAAATTTTGCAAAACCATCGGAAATCACTATAAGAGGATTATCACGGCTGCATTCATAAATACAGCAATGGGAATCCTCCTCTCAGAGTGAGTCATGCAGCTTGCATTTATAAGTGAACGAGGCTGTAGGAAAAATCAGAAGTCTTTTACCACGCTGCATTCATTCATGAGCAGCCAGCGAGACTCACACTGTTTTCCTAGATAGAGAAACTCTATCCAAGAACACATAGTACAGGACTGCACCAGCAATCAGAAGAGCAGAGCTTTGGGAGGTCCCAAAAATTCGGTCTCGCCGGCGGAATTTACAGAGGCCGTTCTCGCCTACATGTTTGGTAAGCGAGAACAGACCAATTCGCTGCGAGACCGAATTTAAAAAATTTGCTCGCTCATCCCTAGTGAGAAAGCCAAATAAATGGGGCCATGGCACGCACGTAGTGTGAAGAGGACCCAAACTTTGGAAACAGTGCTGGATCAGGGAGAAAGGTATGTTATTAGGTGGGCTCCACTCGTCAGGTGGAAAGAATAAATAAAAGACAACATAAAAAGGAAACCTTTAAAGTGAAACCATTCATTGGCAAGGGCTATCCTCTTCCCTGTTCCTTTACCTTATTATTTAATAAATGTATACAGTTATGTTATACTGGCATTGCTTTTTGTGATTATTTTACCTTCCTTTTGCCTATTATTCCCCTTAATAAAAATACTAAAATATAAAGTGAAATCATTACTTGTTAAGAATAGACATAGCAAAAGTTCACTTGCCCTCTTGGAGACTGGTATGACTTTTCATAACCCATAAGCGATGTCTGTTATCGAAATAGGGAAATGATTTTAAAGTGACACTTGCTTAATTACTGCATTGCTCCAGTGTAGAGCATCTGACACTGTAGATGTAATCTCATTATGGGAGAAAAGGAGGTGGAGGGAGAATGCCAGAGAGAGAATGAAAAGCAATTAAAATAATGACCTAAAGCTTAGGAAAAAGAGAGAAAGAGAGAAAAAGAGTCAGTACTAATAGTGGTCACATTTCTGTCTATAACGGTTTAAGTTTTGGGCCATCTGACATCTACACAGTAGCAGAAATAACAGGTACACTTAGAATCTGCTATACCCAACTGATGGTTTGTAAGCTGGTATTTTCACCATAGACTACTGCCAATTATTTCTAATAGAAACAAAGCTCTGGTATCCAGGTTTTTGAATGAAAAATGAAGTTGAATAAAAGGTAAAAAGAACTTTAATTTGGATAAAGCTGGCCACATATAGACCAGATCTAATTTTGAAATGGACAAACAGACACACTTAATTTCCTCTTTACTTTCATTTCTTATTTAATATCCTAATGAACCTGTGCCCACACGATGCACACTAAAGTTTTTTTTACATATTCTGAATAAGGAGAAAATTCTTTTTTAAAGAAATCCCTTGTTTATCTATGTGTGGGCTATAGGTATGGTGGAGAAATAAGTCTTTAAAGTTCACAAAAGGGGCACTGAAGACTTAGGTCTTACCCAGCTAATTTCTATTGCAACAAAATCTTGCAGCCTTCTAATGTAAACAAATAGCAGGTGTTTCCAAGCTGTTAAAAATTGGTCTGAAACAGACTTTAGAGCAACCATTATCAAGCAGGGTTCCTCCAGAGGTTTAAAGAGGTGCATTGAGATTTGGCTTGCCTCCGATCTCATTCAGTGCCTGCATAGTTTAAGGTCTAATGCCACTTGGCAGGACCATAATCATTCCACTAAGTATCGTATTCTTCATACTGAACATCATTGTAAGGGGCAGAAGTTCAATGAGACTTAAATATTATTATTATTATAATAATATTATTTTAAGGATTCCTCGAGTGAAAAGGATTAGAAAAATTGCTTTGGAGACTCCAGGGTATATTTGAGAATTAATAACTTCACAGTGTAAAAGGCTATAGAGTTCAGACATGGCTTGTTTAAAACGTGATTACTGTTTGTTAAGAATAAATAATAAATCAATACTTACATATTTAAATTACGCTCATAGCCTTCATACGATTGCACTTTAAAGCCACACCAGGACAGATAATTATACAAAATGTGTATCTGTCAAAACATAAACTGAATACCTAATACATATTTGGAGAGTTAGCCTACCTGCTCATTCTTTCATTTATAATCCAAGCATAGCTGTAGTCCAACTTATTTAAGTAGTCTGGTATATCAGGCTTGTGGTGCGGGATAGTAATTCCTAAATACACACACTGCAGGCTCTTTGATGGACCTCACATACAGAACATTTTTGAGCCATACAGCAGTGTTGAAGAGACACAACATTAGTATGGACATAGATTAGGAGTTATGCTAAATTGTACCAAATTCCAAATTTTGTCCAGAGACTCCCTGCGGAAAGTGTGATATAACAGCAGCCAATCTGGGATTTGTAGTGGAGTTGCCAATCCAAGCCAAGTTCAATGCTTTTAGAAATTAGGAAAAGGAAACACTGTGAAACCCGGCTAACTCTAGCTTATTTTTTCTTCTTTAGCAGTGAGCCTTAGTTCTAAAAATTACAATGGTGTCTTTGAAGCCAGCTTCAATGGAATTCTGATGATAATGATCGGCTCTGCCTAACCACTGAAACTTTTCAACATAAAAGTGTGAAACTGAACAGTATGCATGATAGAGGCAGCAGCAAAGCTGAAAGGATAAACTGCTGTAAAGTTCCAAGCAGGTATGCTAATAATGAAATACCAACATTACAAACCATCAATATCCCAATTCTAAAGATCTGTCTTTATTTTCTATTTATTAATTTCATTATTCATAATTTAAATTATTAGGAAAGGTTGTAAAATGAAATTTCCATTCTGTGTCAAAACCTATTCTAACTCTTGCTTTATTGATGCAGAAAATTACACTAGTTGTTGTTGGAGGTCTGATCTCTCGTAAAAAGGCATCTGGTTCAATTCACATTTGGACAGCATCAGCTTCACTAGTAAAGGACTCCAAAAAATGATGTTGTTTGCTTAAGCTCTGGCTTCATACACTTTGTGAATTTTAATATTTTTATACTTTCCACTTATTTTCTTTTAGATTTCTGTATTTATTTTATATATTTTTCAATTTTTTTTTATTTATTCCCACCGGATTCAATAAAGCTCCCCAAGGCTGAACCACCTGGAATGGACTTCCTATTTGCTATTTGTTAGCAATTTTTTTCAATCCTGGACCAGATTCATTACAGGTTTGCTGGATCACTCAGGTTCACTGATGAAATTGCATCCTCTTCAGCCTTGGAGAGCTTGATTAAATCCGGCCATATAAGTGAGTGTTATTGCTTAGTTATGTTATGTTAGTGTTTTCCCAGCTTCAACCATTAAAATGGTGTTAAAAAGTAGAACTAAAGACTTGCATTGTAAAATCCAGGATCAGGCAGGTGTTTATTGCAGAAAAGTACAGGAGACGTCCCTCCCTAAATAACTGTTCCAACCTGCCTGATCACTGCCCAGGTATCAAATTTTGCTGAGCAGTGCCTGGTCAAAGATTGTCTCCAGGAAGAGAAGAATAATAACAGGGATAGGTGGGTATTGTGGGTTTAGATCCACTTTAAGGGTCTGCTTCAGGTTAGAAGATGATTATGAGTTGGGGAGAGTGTTTAAGGTAAAGCTTACAACATTGGGTAGCTAATTTATTCCCACCCAACACTACCAAAGCAATACTTCCACCAGTGGAAATAAGTATCTAAAATAGTTATTGTTTTACCAAAACTATAATTCGATTTGCTTAAAACACACAACAAGACCCTTGTAATTTTGACTGATACTTACCAACACAAGAAATCTATTTGGTTAGCAATCCAAAAAATGCTTGGTTATGTTCGGTCAGCTGCCGATTTACCTGCAGATTCACTTCTGATCCAATCATTTTTTCAGACTGGAAATTAGATCAGAAGCACATATCAGCCAGACTGTACCAGGCCCACTTACCTCCACATCACAGATGACCACCTGGGCATAGTACAGGCAGAAGCTTTCTTAACAATCCCATTGCTTTTGGAGTGAAAATTCTCCACTGGAATGACTGAAGTCCCCCCTCATCGGGGGTGCCTTTAGGAATACGTGTATATGTGTTAAACTCAAGCTAGCACACACAGAAAATAGAATATTTTACTGTACAGACTCATCCCCCCTCCTATCACATTCCACACCGGATCAGATACAGCCCCACAGAATATAGGGAAGTGTCTAAAGGAAAGAGCATCTACTCTGTCTACTTTGCGAAAAACCACCAGTGTTACAATCTTTTGTACAAACAGTTTTTATACAGGTAAAGAAATAAATAAAATTGACCCAAGATCATTATAGTTTCACTTCAAACATTTCTCTGCAGGAGGTTTAGTGTTCCTAAAAATAAATGATAACATAAAATGTAAATTAAAAACACTTCAAATATTAGAGAGGAGGGATGAGAGAGAGAGAGTGAGAAAAACATAATGTTGCTTTCTAACAGAAGACAGAATGCAAAAGGCAAAATCAGCGGGAGAGCAGAATGCATGCAGATACGCTTTGCTGAACCGGAGGAGAGATGCATCACTTTCTTACTTGGTGTTGTCCGAGTCAATGGTGTGAAACAGCTTCTCCAGTTCCTCCTCGTTGAGGGTCCCATCTGAGAAAAAGGCCTGAAATTCCTCCAGGGACAACTTCCCATCATCTACAAGAAAGAGAGCGCTTTAAAACACCAGTCTAGCAGTGGGGGAGATTTCCAAAATCATGGAATCACTGTCAAATATTCAGACATTACATTTTACTGTCCTAACATTGCTAAGATGGTCAAATATTTGGGTACCTGGTAATGTACGAATCAATTATCAGAAGCAGACACAATCCTAGAAAGCACGGACACCTGCTGCCTAAACAATGCTGAGTGCATCCCATGTATAGCCTATCAGGCCGTACTGTATTTGCCTATTTTTTCAAAAAAAGCAATTGTACAATTATTTGTCTAAACTAAAAACTAAGTTTCTAGTTACAAATCAGAAACTTTAGATAGGCATCACTGTCTTTCAATATAAGCACAGCAAGGAAAAAAAACTACTATGTTTTAAACAAACTTGTAAACAGACAGCTCAGAATGCCTAAAAAAAAAAAAAAAAAGTTTTTTTTAGGGGTGCAAAGTAGCACAATCAGTGGTGGTGGTTGTGAGTTGCAAGGAGGCGTGTAGAGGAAATCAACATTGTGCGGTGTTGAAAGGCTGGCAAATAAATAAATCCGTGCAAAAGTAAACTAAAAAAAGAGGTAATGAGGTGAACAGTGGACTATTCATTACAGTTCTTCCTTAAGGTGGGCCCAAAATGGCAGTTCTCTTAGTGTGGTACACCCAACATTTTTTGAAACAGAGTTTTTTCAAAATAAACCATTGCAATGGAAGTTTTGCTCATCAGAAATGCCTTTATTATTACACTGGGGAAAGCATTTTTTGGGTGGTGAGCCCAGTTTTTTGCTATCACATCCAGTTTTTACGATACACGGTACCCTCCATTTTTGTCATAAACATACAATGAAAAAATAATGAAAATATAACTTAAATGTACTGTTTATTTAAATTTCTTTTTTTTCATACAAAGGATTTATTGTTACACTATTCTTTCCTTGTATATCCTTTGTTAATAGGAGCACGTATGTATAGTTTCTGTAACCCTTGTTCCTGTGGATTGTTAAACAGGGCTGCGGTTCAAGTTTCACTTTTGTTTGTAATTTTAGTGTACATAAGCTTAAAAATTGAAGTCAACCAAAAATTTGTTTAAAATTGTTCTCCAGTGTTATTATTATTATTATCTAGTATTAATATAGCACAGACATATTATACAGCTTTACAAAGCCTATAGTCATGTCACTCAAAGGGGCTCACAATGTAATGTCCTTACTATAGTCATATGTCATTACCACAATATAAGGTCAATTTGGGGGGTAGCCAGTTATTATTATTATTAATAATATTAATATTATTATCCAGTATTTATTTAGTGCCAACATATTACCCAGTGCTTTACTAAGTCCATAGTCGTGTCACTAACTGTCCCTCAGGGGCTCACAATCTAATTTCCCTACCATAGTCATATGTCATTATCACAGCCTAAAAACAACAAATGAGACAACAAACTGCTTGTACCATAAAAGTGGAGGCTATCATCACAGACTGGAGATCCTGGATAAAAAAGGAACATATAAATGAAAAAGGTATGCTCATGTAAAGTTGCTTTAGAATACCTGTCCAGGTACAGAATTATTTTTTTACCAGCTATTATGGGTCATTGTACTTTGGCTATGATTACCACCACCTTTTAATCCACAATCCCCACAAAATACACAGAGAAGTGACCCTTACACAACCTCAGCACAGTAGTCAAAACACTTAAAATTGATATTTAAAAATCATATCATAGAGAAGTTTCTGAGTATCATAACAAGTTGAAAACGGTTGAATCCAAAAGCAGATAAATCTACTGGCTAGACACAATACCATCTGTATGTCTATAAAAGAAACCATTCTGTTCTTCAAATTATTTATTACTTGGACTTTATCAAGAAAAGGAGCTAGAACATGTTGGCAGACAAGATTAAATGTGCTTAAATCACAGAACTCTGGCAGTCCATAGAATATAGACGACCAATATACCACCACCATTTTACCTTATTTTGCAAGCTGCAGTGCTGGCTAGATATGTGTAATTTCTCCTACATATATAATATGGTTCCTCAAATACTTACCCAAGCTTTTATGGATCAGTTTTGGACATCTTATCCTTTTGAAGACTTTTTTTAGCCTTTTAATATTTAGAAAAAAAGTAGTATGTTTGGTAATGAATGGCAGCCAATTAGACATCATTATGCAGCGTAGGGTGAGCACATTAAAACATGAGAATGTCAAATTGCTTTCTCTTTTTAATGATCAAACAAGGAGAATTGCTGATGTATCAATTTATGATTCTCCTGAATATTTCTGTGTAGATCATGTGGAGAATCACACCACATAAAACCCAGGCACATGAATAATAAATTGTGTGGTTCCCTGAAAATTGGACAAATCTTCATTCATATATTCAGGAAAAAAATGCACTTTGCAGATTTGTCAGTTTTTTAAACAGTTTTATTTAATGCTGCTTGGTATGGATAGCTTCATATCAGCATACAATGCATTATCAGTAAAATGATTCATTTACAAAAGAAAAAGGCTGAGATAAGCAGGGGATACATATATTACATAATGTTGAATGTAGTGAGAACATCATCAGTTTTTTATCAATAATACATATCAAGTTGGTAACTCTTAACTCCATGATTTTCGTCTTACCATATAAATGTACAAAGAAGACATATACCATAAAATACAAATAATTTTTTTTTGTTTCAACGTGTTCTACAGAAAAAACTATCAATCTCTGAACCTAACATGACTGCTACAATAATCACAGGATTTTTCTTTGGAAAATAAAAGATCAATGGGGATATGCAAAATATAGTAGCCCATGATACCCATTCATGTTTCATAAGGCGCAGATTAGATTAGCCAGTTCGAAATGGTACATTGCTAGCACTTACTACTTTATTGAATAACAAAAATAACTTTTTAATCCAAATAAGGTATAATAAAACTACACTCTGACAAAACAAAGTGGGGAAATATGAAGACTGGTTGGTATTGCTGGTTTGGCATGCAGGTTATATGGCTCTCTAACTCACATTTTGGAGACACCAAGAATGAGCATACAGATCAAGTCCAAGTAAAGTCAAATATTATTTGTATAATTGTTCTAGACCAGTGGCTAAGACATTACTGAAGCCATTGGGTTTGCATGACAGCTAGAAAACTTTTTTTTAATGGAGAGGACTACAAAGCATGCTGCATATTCCCTCAGTACAGGCTTTAACCTAGTAGCTCCCTTCCTACTTTTGCTGCAATATTTTTTGCTTTAGACATATTACAGCAATTAAAAAAAAATAAAAAAAAGTCAAATCACAGTTTCTAAACAATAAAATGTCTGCAAGCCCTTCATCACACACCTCTAAGTTTGACATGAACAGCCCATATCCCACTTTTTTTCATACCTGTCTTTAGCTTGGATAGAAATACTTGCAGCATCCTATAAGCCATTTTGGAAAGAGACGAACTTTGCCTGTGTCAATAAGCACTGCAAATGAATCGCCCTCCTCAGTGGAAGCAAAAATGCACAACACCACTTGTTTGCTTTAAATAATTCACAAATCTCATTTAGGAATCTCCTTGAAGACTGGGAATCCCGCAGAGAATAATTAACAATGTACACAGAAAGAGTGGCCTGTTTTATTTAATTGGATACACAAACCTCCGTTTAATCTAGAAAGAAAGGTCATGATAAATTGTTAGGATAAGGAGACCTTTAATGGTTTACTTTAAAGACCAAGAGAGGCAGGGTCACTAAAACATTCCTTTACTTATGTAGGCATAAAATGATTAATTGAATGTAATGCTGTATTGTCCTTGTGTCTTACTCTGTCTAGGTTTATTATTCTATTTATGTGTATATGTAAAAATGTGACATGACTATGGACTCTAAGTCCTGCACTCTCTAAGTGCTGCGAAATATGTTGGTGTTATATAAATACTGTGTAATTATATATATATATATATATATATATATATATATATATATATATATATATATATATAAATGTACAACTTGATTTGCAAGCACAAAACTTAAACCAAAACCTAAACCTAAACCAAAAAAAAAAAAAATCACACTTACCTTCAATCCTACAGTTTAGTCCATCCATCAGGAGGTTTTTTCCATCATCATCCCAGTATCTGTCTTCGGTCCGGTACAGAGGAAACACCAGGCGCTGACATCTTCTCCTCCCTTCTCCTGCGTTCTTCTTCCTACCTTCACCCAATCTCGCACTGGGCAGGCCCGAAATCGGGTGAAGTAGATTGGGAAAAAACTTGCCGATCTCACTGCACATGCGTGAGATTGGCAATTTTTTTCCCTATTGATGAAAAGGCTCCTTGGGCATCCCGGGCATGTGCAAAAGGAGCAGCCAAGCACCTCCCAGGATGTGTGACATGGGTACCCCAAGAGGCTCTGCACTCCCATTCATTCTTGATTGCCAAGGCAATCAAAAAGTAAGGGGGCCCTTTTTTTTTTTTTTTTTTTTAATTAAAAATATTAAAAAAAATCTAACAAACAAAATTTGTACTTTAAATAAAAGGGTTGTCTAAATAAAAATTCTGAGTTTTAGTACGCTTTAGTGTAAGTATTAATCACACAGCATTCAGCCGTAAAGCAAATCTACCATCACATTTTCTACTTGATATAAAGGGGTAGATAACCCATTATATAATATAAGAAAATGTGCTTTCTTTTTCTGGGAGCAGCACTCTTTTTTTACACATTTTCCAGAGGTGTGTCATCTGATCTCATGCCTGCGCAAGTGGAAGATTGGATGATGTCAGCCGAAGAACCAGGAAGAAGATAGCTATGTCTGGCATCATGCCCTCGCCAGGACAAAGGAGACACAGCACGGGATCAAATAGGATCACATAGGGATCAACAGCTTTCCACCTGTAAATGTAAGTGGTAAATTGTTTTTTTGGTGACAGTTCCACTTTAAAATACTAGCTTGAAGTAGTGTTTTGTAGACTTTTTACCAAATAATTTGCTCTGCTTGGTCTTGAAGGCTTTAAAGTGGAAGTATAGTATATATATACAACCAGGCAGGGGTTTGTTGCAGAAAGAAAAAGATGAGGTCGCTTTTGAAATAAGCATTCTACTGGTCTGGTCACTCTTGTCAAAAACACTGAGCTGCTGTCAAAAAAGAATTATGAAAAAAGACCACAGAGGACCAAGTGTAAGTGACTGCTAAGAAGATATCAGAAAATGTAAAAAAAAAAAAATTAAAATGAATAAATATATATATATATAAATATAAACTTACTAGCAGGGAGTAGACCCTTTTTGAGCTTTCCTCCTCTGGACAGATAATCTGGTTATATATCAATGCTGAAGGCAGGGCTACTTCACTTCACCATAGTTGCATTATTAACTATCTGCACAATTATGTTGAAAATAATCATGTGCCATTAACAGTAGTAGTTTGCTTATAACCTTATCCCAATGTTACCCCTATATTCCAAACAGGGCAATATTCAGGATACAATAAGGGGTCTTTCCTTGTAGACCCACAGCTGACTGCACATCAAGTCTAAACAGTTACAATAAAACCAATGTGTGCTTAAATCACCTATACGGACATTTAAATCCATATCTCACAGTGTGAAGTGTAATCACGCTAAGCAATTTTAGTACAGGTCTATATAACCGTGCAAGACTGATGGTAAATATGGAGTTCAGCTTTGACGGTACAAAACAGAGTCTTGATGCGTTTTATTCTTAAGTTGTTGTTTGGAACCTATTGTACAGTACCTTGATTCACTTATCCAGAACAAATATGTGCTTAAGAACTTTTAAATTTCGTCTGACATGCCAAATATACATACAAAAATTTAGAAAGACAGTGGGTAAATGAAACCGCAAGAAACAAATACAGCTTCATATGCGTCTCCCCTTTTTTTGATGCCGAGAAGACCAATAAAGAAGCAGAAAATTCTATATCAAGTCTGCTGACTCAGTTTGAGTGAGACTGACATTTATTATTTTTTTTTCTTCCTCTTCAGTCAGCAATTTATCTGATTCACATTGGCTGCATAATGAATTAATCAAGCCACAGGAATTTGAGCATTTTTTTTATAATTTATGGCCGTGTAAGTCCTCCTAACTCTTCTTTCTCCTGGAGGTAGCAGCTGCCTCGATCTTGGCTTGCACACCAATGTTTACCACATTTTTCACTTTAATGCTGTTTTGCACAAGGACAAATACTTTTTAAACCAATTTATTTTAGCCATTCATGGGGAAAAATTATCAGTGTGTTGCAAGCATCTTGGAGACAAAAATAAATAGCCAGGCATAAAGTAATGTTAATTCATACAGAAAATGTGTACACAAATTTTGTCCCTGAAACTGATTTGAATTTTCTCTTGCAGTTCAGTTTTGTAGTCTAATATCAGTATATCTAGCTATGCAGAAAGTCAGAAGCCCTTATCTGCAAACTTGTTTCAGACTAAAAGTAAAAAATATCAGCACAATAGCCAATATCCTGAAAGGGGAGCTCAGCAATGGCAACCAACATACGCCTCAAAAGACTCGTTTATTTAGGCTGATCCTAACATTTAAAACTCAAACTGCCCATCACCTCTCCAGCCCTTAAACACAGAACCCTACTAGAACCCTTACTCGGACACTTAAATGTCACATTAACAATTATCTGAGCTCATAACCTTTAACATTATTCTAGCTACACTCATCAGCCACTTTAGGCACACTTTGCTGGTACGAAGTTGGTCACCTTTTTCCTTCTGAACTCCTGTAATTCTTTGTTGCACAGATTCAACAACTTTTTTGAAACGTTCCTCAGGGATTTGGTCCCTATTGATATGATAACTTCAAGCAGTTGCTGTAGATTTATCAGCTGGGAATGTGAATCGCCTATTCTACCACACCCCAATGAAACCCATTGGATTGAGATCTGGTGAATATGGACACCATTTGAGTATAGTAAACTCATTGCCATGTTCAAGAAACCAGTCTGAGATGACTTGAGCTGTGATATAGGGAATGGTAATTTCTGCTGGAAGTCATCATCAGAAGATGGATAAACTGGTCATAAAGGGATGGACAAGAACACCAACAACACTAAGGTAGGTTGTGGTCTTTAAACCATGCTAAAGCATACCTAAACTGAGAAAACAAAAACCACCAGGAGGTATTATTTAACAGAAGAAACAGGCAAAAAAAACTAACTCCCTAGCTTCTGGTGGCTTTTTGTTCATGCCAACTCTTTGCTGCAGGGTGACAGCACAAGGTATTTATCATAACTGGTAAATATGCTGGGCATGCTTGCTAATTAAGGCAGAAACTCACCACCTACCAGCGAGTTTAGTTCCACTTTATTTGGTACCCAGCAATTATTCCCCACATTATTACACCACCAGCAGCAGCTTAAACCATTGATACAAGACGGGATAGATCCATGTTTTTGCATCAGATCCATGCATCAGACCAAAAAACATTTTCTAATTTTCTCTTGGCCAATTTTAGTAAGCCTGTGAGCTCAGGTGCCTGTGTTCAGCTGATAGGAGTAGCACCCGGTGTGATCTCCTGCTGCTTTAGCCCATCTGCTTCAAGGTTTGATGTGCTGTTCATTCCGAGATGCTCATATAAATAGATTGGTTGTAACAAGTGGTTAAGTTACTATTTTTTTTTTTTTTATCACCAATTCTCTAAAAACCCTAGAGATGGTTGTACATGAAATTCCCAGCAGATCAGATTTCTTGACACATTCCAAAGCACTTTTGATAGCAGGTCAGCTGAATAGCAGCAGGTAAGGTGTACACATGTCTAAATGCATTGGGTTACTGCCATTGATTTACTAATTAGATTTGAGTTAACAAGCAATTAGACAAGCGTACCTAATAAAGTGGCAAATGAGTGTTTATAAAGGTTTTTGAAAAAGCCCAAAATGTATTTTCTATACATTTTGTGCCATAATCTGTTTTGGTTTTGGCCTTCTGTAGTCCACTGTACAGTGGGGGTTCAGGCTGAGAAAAGGCAGCACTTTAAAGCGTACCTAAACTCAACATTTCCACTTTACATGAAAGGGTATACAACCCTTATATGTAAAAGGGAAAATGGTATTTATTTTTTTTTAAAAAAAATGATGCATCACCCCCCCCCCTTTCAGTCTTGATCGCCTCGATCAAGACTGAATGGGAGCGCAGAGCCTCCTGGGATACATACGTCACGCTCTGGGTGCTCCTTCTGCACATGCCAGAGATCTCGGACATGCGCAGAATGGGAATTCTTTCTATCAAGGAAAAGTGATGCCGATCTCTCGCAAAAGCAATAAGACCGGCTCTCTTATATTTCCCCTTTACAGTGGGCTACGTCACTCTATCTCGCACAGTACAAGATCGGGTGACCTGCCAAGAAGACAGAGGAAGAAGGAAGAAAAGAGTGAAGATAGCGGCGCCCGGTGTTTCCCCAGCACAGGGACGAAGAGGAAGGACCAGCACCATCGAGGAACCTGCAGGATTAAAGGTAGGAGTGATTTATTTGTTTTCAGTTTAGTTCCGCTTTAATTACCGGTAATTCAGGCTTTACTGCACTGTAACACTCAGTCCGCAGTGTTTAGCGATTGGAGAGGATGACATAGGGTTGACCAAAACCAGCAGTCTGATGCTCTTTTTATTATATAGGTAGTCCTTAGTTTACCTAAAATGGATAACAGTAAGGTCAGGGAGTGTCTGGATCATTTGGTAATCATTTGAACACTTGGCGAAGATTACCATGTAACATTTTTTTACACTTTATCTAAACCTTGACCCCTATTACTCATCTGAAACTATACCTTAATATTAAATTAGCTATTATAGTGGATCTATGACCACTTTTCTAAAAAAAAAAAAAAAAAAAAGCATTGGTGCCGGTTAGCGTGATAATGCAGGAAATGACAGGCCAGTCAGTCAGAAAACGTCTAGATCACTCGATCTTGCATTGCACAGGCATGATATCTGGTGACGAAGCTGCAAGGGGCTTTTTCCTGCAAAAAAAAAAAAAAAAAAATGCACAGTGAGATTTTTTTACCCGTTTCCAGCAGGATATATCACCTGATCTTGTGCCTGCACAGTGCAAGGTCAGGTGATGTATATACAAGAAAGAAGATGGAAGATGATGGCAGAGCCAGGCGAAAGACGATTCCAGGATGGAGCAGGACCGAATCAAGGCCACGCATGGAGGGATCTGGTTCTCTGCATAAGTAAAAAGTAAGTGGCGTTTCTTTATCTATACCTATTTAAAAAGAGAAATGAAGGTAGCCAAAAAAAAAAAGTGAAATGCTTTTCGGACTGAAAAATTTCAAATGCTGGAAAGCTTCCTTTGATTGCTAATGATAAAAGCTGAACTGGGGAATGGATTTCAGCTCACACTGCTCTGTACTAATCCACAGCCCATTTAAAAATAGTTTAAAAGCCTCTTTCTTGCTGAAAATTTACTCAAGAGTACACTGCTACTTGAAACCACGCATGGGTGTTGCTGGCACTGTCTACGTCCTTTGTATGTCACACAATATTAATCAAGCACAAAACATTCCATCACTCCTGTGGCTAACACCCTGCTACAGGTGTGCTAACCCAAAGACCCAGGTGAAAAGTAGCTTCTTCTGTACTGTAATGTACTCCTTTACTTATTCACAGGGTGGGGTTGTAGAGGCATATTTTGTCAATTCAAGTAAAATATATATTTAAATATTTTTCATTTGCTAGTAGACCATTGGCCGGACAGATATGACAGCTTTGACACAGCTGGCCCGCGTAAACATTTAATGCAATATATGCCAACAAAAATTCAACACTTTGAACCAAACTTTATGGGTTAATTGAAACTATTAGGAAAGTAGCAACTTAGCTTGTCCCTATGTTCACAGGTAAGTTGCCCATAATCCCCATTCCAAGACACTGAAGATATATAGGTTTAACCTAGTTTACAGCCTGGAAAACACCCATCAGTTGCTAACTGGATAGGTAAAAAAATATATATATTTGTATATTGATTTTTTTCAACGTGGATGTTTTATATAATGTTCTGTATAATACCCTGGGTTGTCTCAAAAAATAAAAACATTTAAAAAAGCAGCACCTGTTAGCACGAGTACTATACGCACATGCAGCAAGGTAACAAGGCTGATACAAAGACAAATTTATATATTCTTATTGCATGAAAAATACATTTTAACGAACACATATGCAGCTGTACTCTTGTTTTGATGTCTGTTGGGAATTTAGCTTTAAGCCACACGAAAACAGAAATAATTGGACAAGCATCAAGGAACCATGGCACCATGTTATAGCCATAACAAGTCTCAACTAAAATAATGTCAAAACAATGGCAGCAGATACCAATAAAAAAATGTCATCTATACAAAAACTGCTTTTGAAGGAACTCTACAGTCTTAGCAAATGCTAACCATCTTGGTGATAAATGTAGATGTAAAAAGATTTCCATAATATCCAATTACCTAAAAACAACCAATTGGATGTGTGGCAAGATAATAGTTTTATTCTATTAACAGGCAACTTTCTGAGTTGTGGTTAAGCCCTTAAAATGAAAAATACCTTTTAAAAGCAAATCTGGTGATTTCCAATCTTATGGGTCCAGATAGATTCTTCGTCTCCAGCGGCTGCCCTTCCTCCTATGCCTAGTGAGAAATGGATGATGTACTAAGCAATGTTTAAGGATATTCTTAGAATTTCATCCATAATGCTAAATTTATATTCTCAATCGGCAGAAGAACAAGGCAGCTGATTATGCTGCACTGAGAACAGGTGGGGGACCTGTCACACTCTCATTCATATTCTAAAAAGGTTTTCACACTTGAGATACACAAGGTTATGGATTACTCAGCTGTACTTTATTCAGAAGATTTGAGGTTGTTAAAACAATTTTGTGTTTCATGCATAGAATTTAGCCATTACTCTACACTAAATTCGACAGGCACAGCTGCTATGTTCATTGACAACATTTTTTTATTCTGTACTCTAAATCAAACCTTGAGAAGACTCAAATGACTTTTGTTTATATCAGAATTGCATTTCTTACCATATTAATATATAGGTTTGCTTGAGGCAACAAGGAATGTCAAATTCAGGTCAGAAGGAGCGTATACAAAAAAGATAGATACTCTCTAGCAAGATGCTTAAAAACTATGCCTCATCCCAAAAAACATACGTTATTTTATTTACCTTGACAAAGTCCGGACTTTAGAGGCCAAAAAATTGAAATGTAAGTTATATCTATTTGTGTTTAAATGTTTTGCTTCTTGATAAATTGTGATTTGTTGTCTTATTTTTATTGGCTGTGTATATATGATTTGCAGCTCTCAAGTCTCCTCCTGAAGAAGTGCACTGGTTTCCCGAAACGGGTCGAGGAATAGGAAAAATAAGAAAAATTGAGAACTGTTGTTTTTAAATGTTTTTATTGAATGTAAAGTCATTTTTAATAAAACGTCTTGTGCTGAAAAAATGTTTTTAAGCTAAATTGCATGGAAATTTTTTTTTTTTGGTATCTAAAGTAAATACAATTTTCAGGTCAGAAGGAGGCTAAATGCAGGTTAAATATTCCTGTTAATGAACTGTTAAAGCACCTCAAACTGATGCCAAACGCAAGTTGAGTGCGCCTAAAATCAACACAAGCCCTAGGGGTGCCCATGTGCATGCACGATTCACCCATGATATTCCCTAAATTTTCAAGATCAACTTTCCACTGAGAGTGCGGATGGAAAGCAGAATCTGCTATGACAAAAGAGAACAATGGTAAATGAGGTTGCCTGGCATCTATGGGGATTAGTGTAAATATCATTTAACTAAAATTATATAGCATTGATAGTGCATTATTTAAGACCAAACCCAAAAATTTGTAAAATAAAATCAGGTAGGTCTTTTATTGTAGAAGAGACAGCGGGTGTCCCTTCTGCAATATTATAACCTTACCTAATATTTTTAATATTACTACTACTACACAGTCCCCTAGCTGTCCCTCAAAGGGGCTCACATTTGAATGTTCCTAACAGAGGAGGACTGTGACCAGACAGGTAAGAATTCGTATGGCAGAAGGGACATTGTCTGTCTCTTTCTAAAATAAAGCCCTGAAAACAGAACTTTAGTTCCACTTTAAAGGAGATGTTTAGGCAGGGCACACAGTTCAGGCATAAGTCAGGAATTGCCACAGAGACCACACAGAATAAAGAAACTGATGAAAGGAGGTATCAACTTAAGTAATCTTAATCGAATAAAGCTAACTGAAAATCAAATACTGGTTACACAGCAACATAAACAATTTATTAACAATCAATGGATAACATTTTTTTTTGTTTGTTTTATCTTATTAGACGTTAGGAAACACTTACCGGGCCTGCATTTCCATGCTGTGCACCACCACAGTTGTTCACACAGCCTGTTTTGTCCATCAACGTCACTTGCAGCAGCAAAGAGAGCCAAGAAATAGCAGCGGCCCCTGCTTCCCTTTAGCCGTGCAGCCTGGGATATTTTATTGGCATCCCCTGCACACACTGAGGCTGTGAGGAAAGCTGAAGAGGAATCTAGAGGCAGAATATTTCCTGACTCAATCCTGTGCTGTCATTAGCTCCAAGGGCTTTATAGCCTTTATGCTCACAGTCCACAGCACCTGTGTTTAGCTGGGCTAATCTGTGCTGCAGAGTTTCTTGTCTGATTTACTGTTGCTGACGTTGCCTGTTTCTAAACCCTGTGAGAGTTTTTGCTGTCTGGACCGACCTTTTGCCTGTGACTCCAACTCTGCTTGTGTTTTGCCCTCAACTTCTGCTCTGTACTCTGGACTTGTCTCTGTTGGAATATTGGTACCGATTTACCTGTGGGCTCCTGGTCCTCTGCCAGTCCATCCCCAGATGCCATACTATGCGCACTAAGTCCTGGGGCCAAACATGTGCTGGGAAATGCAACCAGTCTCCCGAGGCTGAGCGGGGGCTTGCTAACAGTGAAGAGTGCAGCATTAGATTGAAGGACTGGTGTTTGGCAAGTACTGTTGCTGGACAAAGGCCTGACACTAGAGTTTCCTTTTAAAGTATATAAGCCTAGTTTCTAAAGGTAACCTATGGGCACAAAAATCATATATATTTAATAATAGCCACATAGGAAATGGATCCACACTGTGTTTACCAAATGCCATTTGTCTTCCTAGTTATTATCTTTTGAAGTAGGGATATCGTTATTGTGCTGCCATAGCCAACCAAGTACGGGTTGCCTGCAAAAAACTGAAGGAAGAGGAAGATACAAGACTAGTCATCCTGAATAAGAAGAATGAGCAGCAATACCAGTCTTGATTATAGGAGGCTCCTGCCTAGAGAAGTTTTCCAACAGGTCTCACGTTCAATGGTAATTATTAAATTAAAGAGGTCAGATTTTTAAATTTATTTCTGTCCTGAAGACAATGTTTTACTAGACAGGAATGGCAAAATCTGCAGACAGAAATAAAAAGCTAATGGGGTTCTAGAACTCCCCTACTTACAATAAAAAAAAAAAGTTTTGTCCATAGATACACATGAATGCCTGGCTTATAACAAGGGGAAAAAAAACATGAACACTGCGAACCAGCTCTATGAATGGACCTTGTTCTGTAAATGATCCATTTCCTTTATCCCTGGTAATTAGGATATTACATGCTGAGCAAGCCGTGACAGCTGAGAGCACCACATCAGCGTACTCTCCAAGGAGTGTGAATTTCAGGAACTTCTATCATCCATTAACAGATGCAAGTGTTTTAAGAGGTTGTTGAAAAGCATCATCTCTGAGCCACAGGCAGGCTTACACCTCGTCTTCTCCATAAATTATTCTTTTAAATTGATGTACCGAGCCGAAGATCACGTTAGGCCCATTGCAGCAGATCTGATATTCACAAGTGATGCAGCTTGTGATAATCTAGTGAAACAGTTAATATCCAAGTGACAACATAGCGCAAAGTGTTCATAATTTCTGGCAGTTTTCCAAGTCATGTTCAGAATGAGTTTTTCAAACCCTGGTCCTGAATTACTAAAGCTCTCTTAGACAGGAGAGGATAAGACAAATATGGGTGAATCTGGGTGACCCAGCAAACCTAGAAACAGATCTGATATAGGATTTAAAGTATTTGTCAGCTATTAGCAAATGCTTTAATGGAAATCCATTCCAGGCTTGATATCACCCACGTTCACCTATGATGGTCTATCTTCTCCAGTCCTGGAGAGCTTTATTAAATCAGGCCCAATGTTCAGGGGGGCTCTGTGTTTGAAAAACTAATACCCTTAACACACGCATACTGTAATAAGACCAGATGGGGGCGCACAGGAGTATAATGCTCTTTTCAAAAACATTTACAAGTTCTTATTTATAATCAGGTTGATTTGGCAATACGTGGCCATTAAATATAGGGCAAATTTCCATGAGATATGTGTCCTACAATCCTCTCCACATGGGTTGACACTGCCATTTAATTAGTGTAGAATACAAGAACAGAAGCATTCCTAATTGATTGCAAACTGTGGTTGCAATAAAAGAACCACAGGATAAAAAAGTGGCACAGTGAAATCTCAACACACGATTTTTCCAAAACAGTGAAAAGCTGCCAAGCAACTTCTACTACACAATAATGACAGCTCTACCACTGCTCTGGGGTCTTGGTAAACAATGTTGTAGTCAATAGATAACCTAAATCACCAACATAAACAGTTTTTATAGGGAGGTTTAAATGGTGGTTTGTACACAGTTTCTTGTGATGTTTAGGACTTTTTTTTTTATTAAAATATGAAATGTTACTGAATAATATTAAACTTTCAGGCTTTGATATAGCATACTGAGCTTTACCCCTCATTCACACCTGTGGTCTAAAACTGTGCAGTTTAATGCCCCCACTGCACTTCACAGTTTGTCTGAAGTTCGATTTCCGCTTTATTTTTACAATTTTAAGCCTCTCAGATTGCTTCTTTGATTAACTCAACACTTATTGGAGAACTCTAATTATTAAAATTATGTCTCAAATATCTCTTTAGCTAATCCAAAGTGCTTTCAGCATTTGTCAAATATTAAAGTGGAACTTTTTCTTTTGTTAGTGTGCTGTGGGATTAGAGCCACTGTAACCACTTTAAGTTGTAAGACAACAAAAATGTTGGTGGAAATCCACCCCTAGAACAAAAAAAGTCATGCTTGTAATAAAAGTTGTCATAGGAAAAAAATGTATCCACTGAAGCTTTACCACCAATTCCTGTTTCCATGACAATGGTAAAAATAATCACTATATACCACTAACCCCAAACCAACATAGGGTTCCTTGAATCTATAAATATATAGCAAATGCTTAAACACTGACATTATTAATTTACACATATATGCATTCCATCCGACACATATACTACCTTTTACTTGCACTTCACACATACAAACTATATAATCATTTTGAATAAATATTCTTAATATATTTAAAGATGATATGCCATACGTATTAACCCATTCCCCCATACTGAATGCAATATGTAAACGTATAAAATTATTATAAATATTTATGGTAATATCTACAATATTCTCCCTAGCCCCTTTTAGCTGGGTGCACCACCTGGCACGTTCAAGTAACCACCCAGGTGTTTTTGGGTGGTTACTGAAAAGTTAAGGTCAGAATACAGGGTCACGGTCTACAGCTTCTACCCACCCAGCTTAAAAAAATACCTAGGGAGAATATTGATTTGCCTTTTATACATCTTCTAACATTAGTCCAATAATTTTAAACTGTAATTCCTTTGCTGGTAAAAAGAAATGTTTTCACAGTGCTTTCTTGTTTTTGGTATTTTTTATCATATATGTTGCTTATTCTTCCATCAAGGATGTCATTGAAAAATGTCCATATTCTACAACGGAAGCTTTTTTCTACTCTGCTCTTCGTGAGCTGCGTGGTTTCATGGGTGGATATGGACACTCAGTCTGCTAATCCGATTATTGAATGTCATTCTCATTATTAAGTGTCAACTGGCTATATTTAGTGACTTAACTGGCTGTAATTCTTAAATACAATTCTAAAGTCCTTTTGTGACCATCAGCAGTTACAGAAATAATGAACGATTACTGTACGGATAGGCTGTTTGACTACTGCCAAGGATGGGAAGGGGTAGGACAAGTTTTAAAGCAGACCCATTACCAGTTTTTACTTTATATATTTTTTCTATTTATTAAATGCCTTGATGAGGTAAAGCCCCTCCCCTTTTGTCATGACTGCCGTGGCGGTAAAGACTGAATGGGAGTTAATAAATACAGCAGCACGTCACAAGACCAGTGCAAGATCAGGTGACATAGGCAGAAGGAACAAATAGAAGGAAGAAGATGGCAGAACCCAAAGCCTTCTCCTCGCTGGGACGAAGCCAGGACAACACAGCTCCAGAGGGATATAGGGAGCTGCGAAAGCAAAGGTAAGTATAATTTTTTTTACGTTTTCCTTTAGTTATGCTTTAGGATGCACCAGCTCATGGAACTACACTAGTCCCCACAGTAGGGCAGATTGCCAAAATAAAATGTTCTGGTACTAATGCTAGATTGTTGATCAAGAAAATCACAAACATTTCTTATGAGCAACCAAAATCCAACGCATGTAGTATCCTTAAAAAACCACTAATAAAATCTGACAAACATCTGCCCACATCTGGGATAGTCACCTTACTAACAGTGATGCATGATTGCTCCAAACTAATATATAGCTTTGTAGTCAGATAATGGTTTACGGTTTCTCATTCTGGTTATGGGGAGAGAAGAGATCTATTGCTGCCTGCAGAAGATTTACAACATCATCAAGTTACTAGACTGGAGCTCAATGGTTCTATTTTAAAAGGTAGGGCTTTATAAAGAAAATTACAATATTGATATATAATGTGAAGTGTCAGAAACGTATTTATGTAGATGTGTGAAGTTACTGAAACATCAACTTTCCGAAAGTACCTGTCACTCATTGAGCGAAAAGAAATATGTCAAAGAACAGAACAATGTGCATTCTTCAAATTGTCTTCAATTGGCCTTTATGGCTTCTGGGAACACAGAAAAGTGTTTTCATACAGCATGTTGATTTCTTATTCTATGGCTTTACGACTATCAAAGTTGGTTCTGTACTAGACTTACTAGATTGTGAAGCTATGTGGACATCATCGGATAACCGCCGGAAACTGTTTTTGTAATAAAACCTTATTGATTTTGTACCTTTAGTCTAATAAAGAAGTATTTATTTAAAAGGGTAGAACAGGTTTACTTTAAACTCAAGATTTTTGCCACTCTCCGCTCAAAATGTCTCTCAAAGTGGGAACAAGTGAGTTGAAGGCAGTAATGATCAGGTGCTGAAATGATACAGTACTTGAAAGATCCAGTCACAAAATAGCAAGTGTCCTATTACTTGTTCTATAAAAGAGTCGCTGAGGAACAATTTGAACATGAAAGAGAGAGTTGAATAGGCAGCTAAGTAGTGAATACAAATGTTTGGACCATTTTTAACAATTCTTTTATAAGGCACAGTGACTTACTTATCAAAATGTTGGCTGTGGGGCACTGGGATTTTATTAGAATGAATTTCAAATCTTCCCAATGCTTGTAGTAGCTATAATCTGAATCAAATTTAACCTCCAAACTCAACGCAATCTACTAGAGGCCCATTTATCAAGAGGCTGTTTGTGAGAAACATTATATAATATAAACATATACACAAATAACATCATTTTTCAGTTTGTCGCATTTCCAAAGGTGGTGATCAGCTGAATAGATTGGGACTTTTCAGTGAAATCACCACATTTATTAGACACCAATGAAAAAATGGCGATTTATCAAGTGGTAATCAGCCTAATCATGATCACCAGTTAGTATTTACCAATACTAAATACACGATAGGCTATAATAGAGATCTGGGGAATAAAAAAATAAAAATAAAAATGATCTCCACTTTTTATGTTGCAGTCTTTAGTGGCCACTAGAGAATACTACTTCTTCTTTTCCATGTAAGCTACAATACAAGTCATTGGCCACAGCGTAAACCAGCGAGCACTTGTCATCACTTTTAACTAAAATCTCTAATCACTAGTTTGTAATATTCTCTTTTGACAAATAAACCCCATAGTTTATTTACATGACACCCTGGGTAGCCTCATGTGCTTGCATTTTTATACTATTGGAGACATTGGACCAGTGATGGCAATCCTAATTGGTATAGCCGCATTAACTGGGGGTCAATGACTCCACCAAAGAGCCACATATACGATTCAATATGTGCAATCCATAGAAGGTATACTGAAGGAGATGGTTAGAATCTGTGGCCAAGCCATAGATTTGGTTGCAGACACAATGGAGGAGGTTTATAGAGATCAATAAACTGTAAAAAGGTTCTAATGACAATATTCTTACTTCTACTAGAGGTTGCTTTGGGTCAGAAGGCTTCAATGTGTCCTTGGTGCTAAAGGTTGGGGACCGGATATTAGGCTGTCAGCTCATATGGGTTCCAAGACTCATCTAAATTGCATTCAACAGAATATGTTGGTGCTATACAAAAGAATAACTTATGCATACTATACATTTTGAATGAATAAATAAGGAAAATAACGGGCCCGTAACAATGCCTTTCCTTTGACAATGCTCTTCCTAGGACCTAACCTCTCCTGGACACAAACAGATGATATACAAAGCCTGAGATACATATAAAATCTTTCAATCAACTAAATGCTTGAATTACTTACTAGACGTAAACCTCTAGGGAGTTAAAGAAACATTACATGACTGAGAAAGGAGCAATTTTGCCTGATTTTATCCACATTTTTATCTGATGGTAGAACAAGCTCAGGGATAGCTTAACGAGCTCATTAATTTGCCCGTTGTTTAACTTTCTCTTCTTTTTAATTACCGCACTGGGAATCAGCCCAAAACGTCCTCGATTGTATCATTGGTGCCGAAAGCCTACAGTGAAAACAGGAACACCAGATTTAGTGCTTAATAACTAGACATCCAAAAAAGAGGGATGTGTGGGGAGAAGGACACAGTAACTGACATCTTTTCCGTGACCTGCCATCACTCACAATCTGTGCTTTTCACAGTTATGTTAAGGAATTCAGATAATAGAAAGGAGGAGGTGTAGATTTTATCTGAACCTTCTAATCCTTGCTTCTCGCAACCTGTTTCCAATGCAGTCTGCTTTGAACATGAAACGCTGCACGGATATAAGTTACAGATTTGCTTTAATGTTAAAATGAAAGCATTTGGTGACGTTCACAGCTGAGATTTTCAATGTAAAGAGGGGGGAAAAAATCTCAAATTCCTAATAAAGCATTTGCCATTTACAATAGATTTGTTCCCATTTCTAAAGAAAGCTTTGGCTCTTCTTTACTAATGATCACCCACCAAAATCTGTGAAGATTTCTAGAAATACCATTAAAATGCTCAAGGTCTACCTCTATACCCTCCTCCTCATTAGAGGATCCTCAAGGAGCTGTAACGAGATTCATCAAACAGGAAGCTGGGTGAAAGCGCAGAGTTCTCGCCTTCTTTCCTTACATTACTGACTGTAATTGCTGCCCTTCAAAGTCTGCAATCGCTGCCTGTTGGGTCGAGACAGCTTTGAATTACAGGGATTGACCTTTGTCCTTTTTCTTGGTAAGATGAAGATAAAGGTGATCATTCTATTTTTTAAGCTGCAAATGGCAAGAAAATGCGGTTATGTCTATGAAATGCAGCAGAGCCTGAGCTAAGGCTGTACATAAATCTGAAGCTATAGACAGGTAGAGTCAGATGTATATGGGGTACAGATGATTCTGATATAACATCATTAATGACTGCTGTCCAAACAAAAGCACAATGTTACTCTTAGCTGATCGTTAAAAAAAGAAAAGAAAAAAAAAAGACAGAATGCTCATAAAAAGCATGCTTTTACAGAGACCCAAACCTTTCTGGAATAAAAATAACTTAATATCATTAAACTGATAAAATATTAAGTTAAATAAAAACAATAAAAATTACAAATGGAAAATCAACACATAGATTGTATGGATTGTATGCACAAAACCTCCCAAATCCATGTAACACAGTGCTTCCATCTGACTCCACATCCATGATTTGTGTGTATTTACTTTTGTGAATATTATTTAATTCATGTTTGTATTTTGTAGGTCTATGTTTGATATGTGCGATGGAAAGTTAAGCAATGCATCCAAGGAAAAAGTGAGTGATGATCCCGTCTAACATACAGTTTGTGTGAACATAACATATAACATATCACCGTGCAGCCGCCATATACTGTCAGGACAGAAATACAGCTACTGCGATTTCTAACTTGGTCTCCTTTTCTTGTTTTACCACTTGGCAAGTAGCTCTGGTTCTGACATGAATGCTGCACAAATAAATGTGTGTGGTTGTGTAGAAAGAAATATCTGCCTCTGGAAACATTTGCCAGCATAGATTTAGTGGCATTCACCATACATTTT
>NC_092866.1:20464648-20605058 GCF_032062135.1 Pyxicephalus adspersus | reverse complement strand
TAGGTGTGTGTATTTATACAAACTATCTACACTCCATAGTAAAAATTTGGGTTTACCCCTCTCCAATGAACCCATAAAAGCCTCCTTTAGAACCTGTTAGTGCTGTTATGTATTTTGGCTGGACATTTTCACCCAAGCCTATATCTTAACGATGATCATCTTTTATATTAAAAATGTTGAATTATGTTTCCGGGAGGTAATGTAGTCCAGTAAGTGAGCATTTGACTCATTATTGTATATTTATGTATGAGAAAAAAATATGATCGCAGGAAGTCTCAGCCTGTAATATAGCTCTGACCAAATATGTTATTGTCTTTGCAGATCATGTTTAATTGCCTGGGGGATCGTCTCTGTACTCTGTGGTGCCTTCATATTTGGGCAGAGTACAACCATCGCAGTTATGGAACTCCTGCACAAGTTCTGAGATGTGTTGATTCAAGAAATACAATTATATAAATCATCAGAAAAATAACTTTATAGACTGCATAGATCTTAAAACAGCATTTTGTTGTATATAGCATAAACAAAGAATGCCTTTTATATGGCAGGGCACAAACATACAATGATCATTACTGAATTGGAGTTTATCACTATTTTTACTAATAAGTATAGAAGAATAGCAAATAGTAATAAAACAAATTGTATATACACCTGTGATTTTGTATCTGCTAGAGAATATATATAGTTAGGTCCATAAATATTTGGACAGAGAAATAAAAAGGCTTTAGTTCCTCACATTTTTATGCAATCATTTTGTTCAACCCACTGGATTAAAGCTGAAAGTCTTAAGTTCAACTGCATCTGAGTTGTTTCATTAAAAATTAATTGTGGTAATGTAAAGAACCAAAAATTAGAAAAAAGTTGTCTCTGTTCAAATATTTATGAACCTAACTGTATATTATAAAAATGATAAATATACCTATATATACCACTGATCATTGATATATATCAGTATAAGGGACATTTGTTGCAGAAAAGTATAAAGGAAATTTTAATTTAATTTTATTTAAATAAATACCTACAATTAACTGGTGTTACTTTAATATGCTAAATCAGAGGAGAAATCAATGATCATGCAAAAGCAAATTGCAGGAGCACAAATCAACCAATCATAATCACTTCCTAAATGAACTAGCTTTCAAAAACCTTAAAATGGATTATTTGTAATGAAATGCTACAGCTTTGCACTACAAGGAAAGAGGACATCCTGTTCAAAATAATGCAGACTGCAAAACAAAACAGATGTCCTCTACCCATTTTAATTTCCTTATTATTACTTTCTTATTAATTCTTTATTAAACTTATTGATATATATATATTTCTCTAGAGCTGCCCTCACTCTCTCAAATTCTCTTCCCTACTTTCTGACCTTACTTTCCACACATTTAAAAGAGCCTTAAATACCAACCTTTTCAAATTTACCTACCTGTCCCGATCTGTTGCTTAACCCATCACTAATTACCAACTCATTCCCCTTCTATTGTGTACTGCTTTCCCCCACCTCTTAGACTGTAAGCTCTTTTGCGCCTCCTCCTGTGTGACTGTTTGTCTTTGTCTGTCATTAAACTTTTATATATCAATATTCATCAAATAATTTTAAAATCCTCCTTTATTTCAGTATTTAGGAACAAAAAACACACATGAGATATGAATCTCATCATGTTATCATTTTTCAGTTCTCGACACGTTACGCAAAACAATTGCTTCCTCAGGAGGCCTGGAACATCAAAGAGACAAAATACTGTAACAAACATAACAATACATTCTTCTTTCACTTTCTTTTCACAGTCTGGGAAACACGTGCAGTGTAAGGACAACACCTACAAAGGATACTTAACTGCAACAGAAAACAATCATGTCTCCTGTTTAAATCCTAGGACTAAAATAAAAACTGGCTTCTCCCATATTTTCATATTATCAGTATATTTAGCTGTTTACTTGATATTTGGTTAGATGCTAACCTGTAATCCAATCAGCAGCACAAATTAACCCAAATGTTTTACTGTGCACGGAGATCCACCGTCTCCGCGTCAAAATCTCAGTGCCAAATTCTACTTATTCTTTGCTGCTCAGCTACAATGTAGTAACTTTGTGGTTCCCTTGTGCACACAGAAAAACAAAAGTACAGCCTTGTTTATGACAGAGAATGGGACTTCGTTCCCCGAAGTGAGAGGTTTTAATTTACTGCGTGTCTGGGGATTGAAGGTTTAGAAAGAATTTTACCCGCAAGGCTTGAGGGCATACCAGTTCACGTGACACTGTCAGTTTAATGAGCTCCCATGAGCATCTCTTCAGTTAGAAGATTCTAAAGAATTACAAACAATAATAATACAAACTGAAACAGCAAACACAAGCAGATAACTCAATCTGGTGATACAATCCAACGGTATGTATGGGCAGCTTATATATACAGATATACAGGTATAATTTAATCACATACAATATTCTTTCAAGACTCCTCATTTATCATACTATACACATAAAAATACATCAACACACATACAGTACATGCACAGAAAGTTATTTTGTGAAATATTAGTAATAACATTTATAAACATACAAGTAGTCCCCAGGTTACATACGAGATAGGGCCTGTAGGTTTGTTCTTAACTTGAATTTGTATGTAAGTCAGAACAAGTACATTATTTTAATAAATGCAATTAGGACAGATGTTTGTCTCAACATATTATTAGGCAGCGTAGTGTCAGTTACTGTATAAAATCCACACTGTTAATCACAAACAAAGCAAAAAAAAAAAAAAATTTTTATGGAGCCATTCATGGTCATTCATTACCTTTTGGAGCAAGCTGTGCTTTGATATGCAAAAAGAAACAACTGCAGAGTTTGTCTTGGTCATTAAAGAGTTACAAGAGGCTGCAGAAGAGCTCAGTCCTTAAAGCATACCCATACCCTACATAAAAGGGTAGTGTTTTTTTTTTGTTGTTTTTTTTAGGTGCAAGACCCTTTAAAAAAAAAAAAGGTGCAGCACCCCCTCCCTAATGATTGAATAGGAGCGCAAAGCCTCCCGGGATACCTACGTCAGGCATCCCAGGAGGCTCTTGGGCATGCGCAGAAGGAACCTTTTTTGCTAAAGGGGAAAATTTGCCAATCTCATGCATGCAGTGAGATAGGCACATTTTTTTTTCATCCTACGTCACCTGATCTTGCACCTGGGTCAGGTGACGTAGGATGAAGAACCCGGAAGAGAAGAAGAAGATGGCAGTGGACGACGCGGGTCCAGATGCCGAACACCCCTAGAGTGATCGGTCTGCCCTGCAGGATTACAGGCAAGTGTGTTTTTTGGGGGTTTTTTGTGTTTTGAGTATAGTTCCCTTTTAAGATCCCCCACAACCTCAGCTGTGTTTAGCAAAAGATTTCTTCTGCAAGTCATGCAAACCGCCCCTCCCCCCTTCAAGCCTCCATTCTGCACACAGCAAGCAGGGAATCTCCGTGCGTATCTAGTAGGTGTCCATATGTCGGATGTCCTTAACCTGGGGACTACCTGTAACTGATAGCAAAACAGCAACTCTCTCTCCAGGCAACACTGATTATATAGGCAGTGCAGCTATGCTAAATCACAAACTTTAAAGAGGAACTAAAATTTAAAAATAAGAAATTGCAAGCAGGCTGGATGTTTATTGCAGAAGAGACAAGCTGGAAAACCAAGTATGATAGAGGTTCTAACTTTCGTTATCTATTCAAAACTAAACAAAAAAAAAAAAAGACTTTTAGTATAGCAAAACTCCGGTATAAGTATGGGAAAGGGTAAGGAACGCTAAAGAATTATCATATTGGACAGTATATGTAGGAGAGTAATGGGTTTCTGGAAAAGACGCTTGTCAGTGGTTAGTAATGTGAGCTGCTCTCCAAATCATTGAGCAGTTATGTGTTTCAGTGGTCCAAACTACATGAAGCTCTGTGCTTCTCTGTAGGAAAAGTAAAAACATATGCAGCAGTGTTGGCAACACTAAGCACAGTGAATCTGCTGACATTGTGTTGCCAAATACAACTAGGAAGTACTATTGCCTGGTGAGATCACAAGGTATGTACAACCAATGTATGATACACCCTCTCTGCTCTTCCAATGACCTACTAATGACTTCCTCACCTATAACCTCTTCCCATGCATGGCTCCAAGACCTCTCTAAAGCTGCCACCAATCCCTGGAACCCCCTTCTTTGTACTATTCAACTTGTTCCTACTTTCCACACATCTAAAGGAACCCAGTGTGAAGGTTTCTCATCTTCTAAAATTAAGGAAAATTTCTAAGTAAAAGCCATTTTATATGGCACATGTACATTTTAAAGGAAACTTTCATGTTTCGCTTGACAAATTTGCCTCTGCTTCACTAAAATCCCAAGTAGTGTTGTCAGCCCTGCCCGTTTCTCCCATGCTGCATTACGGAACACGTCCCATTCTCCTTATTTCTGTAGGATCAGGGGAAGGTGTTTTGCTTGATTTTATTGAATCAGGCAAATGTTTCAGATCAAAAGGAATTTGGAAGTTTAAAGAGATTCCGTCAGGATCATTGGGTACTTTTCTGTAATTGCTGTGTGTTTAAAGATAAACCCTAGGTAAATGTGAATGTCTTGGCGAGATGTACTGAACATATGATTTTCTATCTTACCCATATATAAACTTGTAATATGTAAACTTTACGACATTCCATTATGATGTTCTTTAAATAATGCCAGGAGTTAATGAATTGAATTTTCTGGATGCCTGCAGTTGTGGATGATATATGCTGTACAGTCAATCACTCAGGAGCCCGTTCCTCCGCAGTCCTCCTGCTGGATTAAAAATGGAAAAACCAACCATACACATCTTACGGATTGATGATGCCTCTCTTACTCTAGGTACTATGCTACAAGTGCTTAATGGGAAATATGATCCTTCTTCCGAATCTGAATTTTTCAACTGACATTCTTTTTTTTATGAACTATATAATTTCCATGTTAAAGTTACACTACAGTTAAAAATAAAAACGAAACCTTAACAACAATTCAGGAGAGAAACAAAGGTGATGTCTCCTATCTATTATTGCGCATAGGAAGCCATCTCCTAAAAATCAATTAAAGAAAAAACAATTGGCAAAAAGGCCAAGTAACTGTTTTTAAACCACAGATACCCCAATAAAGGGCGTTAAGTGGCTTTAACAAGATAAAATAACAGAACATTTTATTGGTTTACCGTAATAAAATCGATATGGTAAAATACACTTCCATAAAGAGTAACTCATTATATGGTTACTAAACATTTGATATTTGTAGGAAAAAAACAGACACGTTTCACCGGTAGAACCGCTTCTTCAGAGGAAATATCAAATTGTATGATCCTAGTAAATCACATGATATTATGCCTCCAGCTTGGATAATTTTACATCTAGTAAGAGGAAAGGCTTCAAATGGTTGAAAATGAAGGTTGACAATCTTGAATACACCAACCAGTTGTGTCTTTCAAAAGTCAGCCGCAATGTGTAAACCGTATGTCAATCGCATGAATAGGAACCAGAAAACAAAAGGTTTGGAACCCGTGCAAGATAGTCACATCAAAAACTGGTACCTTATGTGTAATGCTAAGATAAGGTTTGGCAGTGAGGAAGCATAACCTAGTCAGCAAATTCGTTATTTCAGTAGTAGTAAACATATACAACCCACTAAATTTTGGTGATCTGGTAATCTAGTAATCATGGAACACACTTCCTGGTGATCCTGGAACAGCCACTTTGCCGTTTCTTACACATGGAATGCCTAATTTATGTGTATAAACCCTAGCAATGAACTTTCAGCTTTATTGGTCCAATGTCATATTCTTAAAGATTAGTAGAAGCTCTGATATTTTACTTTCAAATGACAGATGATGGGATATATGTGATGGAGCCGAGCATTATGCCAAATTGGGTAAAAGAAGAAAAAGTACAGTATTTATCGTTACTTATTAAATCCCGACCGGTTGACCAACTATGATCCCATTAAGGTACTTTACATTTCTTGATCCTAGGTGGCTTTACTCATTCCGATACCCTACACCCATGCAAAATATCCATATTGAACAACAGAACAATCAGTACCTGCCATATACAGCTACTTCCACAAACGAATTCCTACACATTTTAACATAACGCAGTTGTAAATATCACATACTAAGTATCATTTAAAGCAAGGTACTAGAAGAGTGCTCAAAATATAAAAAAAATGTAAACCTTGTGTATTTGTTCAGCATATTATTTATTACAGCTTTATTTATTATTCATCATGCTGTTAAATCTCATGCAGTGTTATGGCCAATATTCTGCTCTCCAGGTAAATATTCTTCAGTCTAATTTGTTTCCCTACCATGTTTAACTGTCAATTTAGCAGAATGAATTTTCAAAGAGATAAACCGGTCCTCAAATAGAATTCCTGCAGTCTCTGTGCTAAGAGAAATCAATGGAATTCCAAACGAGAAATAGTAACATTGTTACAGTCACAAAGATAGCTGGCTACTGAGATTGTCAAAGTCTAATATATTTTAATACTTGTCCTCAATAGTGATAGTACCAGAATCCCTGTTCCTTACTTTTTGGTTCTGATGCATGGAGCGTTAACACACCAACCAACCAGTTCACCAACTTTCTGTGTACTGTTACCTGTGGATGTTTGATAAAAATCCTACTGTTAAACATGAATACTTAAAAGGATGTAAACAGAAAACACTGAATTATAACAATAATGGCCACATTTAGTTCATGTATAATCATGTAATGATACCTTCAACCTGTTACAATAAAAAAATATAAATAAAAAAATTGCAAAACCACCACCAACAACCATCCACACAACTTACAGTTCATCCAGAGGAAGGTAGATTAAACCCCTATAAAATCAATCCAATTTACTGCAATATAAAAAAAAAAATATTTCCTGACTAAGACAAATAGATATCCCCTGGATTAACAATCTATTGTGTTATTACTTATTATTATTCATAGGCAGTTCTGTGTGGTATTTTAAACACATGAACAAAAAAAAAAGGGCAAGACAGAGAGAAAGGGGGTTAAGATACATGGTTCCAAAGATATGAAAAGATGGATGAAATATCAGCAGCACAATATTGCCTAGACATAACTCATAATGTTTGTGCTGTAGCTCCTTTGTGCTGAATGTCTAATTTGCAAGCGTCAGCCCCTTCAAACATCAGAGCCAAAATAAAACCCATGGTATATAATATAAAAGTAAAACAATGTAAGATGTTCTGCTAAATGAGTATGTTTAATTTATAGTATACTCAAGGTCAACATACTTATTTTCTTATAGTAAAGAATGGTTAAAACCACTGTTTTATGTACCTAGCGGAGTTGTTTAGTGTAGAACTGGCTTACCATATAAAAAACAGATACTGAATTGAAGAATAAAGGAACCAGGTATGTTCCCAAAACAGGGTGGGATTTATTAAAGCTCTCCAAGGCTGGAGGGGATACACTTTCATCAGTGAAGCTGGGTGATGCAGTAAACCTGGTCCAGGATTCAAAACATTTGCTAGCAAATAGCTAATGACCTCCACTCCAGGTTTGCTGGATCACCCAGCTTCACTGATGAAAGTGTATACTGTTTTTTTTACAAAAAATATTTTTATAAAAAAAAAAAAAAAGGTGCAGCACCGCTCCCTAATTCTCAGCCGCCTAGCCGGTCAACAATGGATGGGAGTGCAAAGTCTACCGGTATACCTACGCCAGGCGTTCCGGGAGGCTGTTGGGCGCTCCTTTTACGCATGCCCAAGCATCTCAGGCATGTGCAGAAGGAGCCTTTTTGCTCAAAGAGAAAATTTTGCCGATTTCACGCATGTGCAGATTTACATTTTTTTTTAACCCAGGTCACCCAATCTTGCGCCTTGGTCAGGTGACGTAGGATGAAGAACCAGGAAGAAAAGATGAAGATGGCAGCGCCAGCTCCGGGACGAATGTCCGGACGACGCGGGATCAGATGCCGGACACCCCAGGAGTGATCAGTCTGCCCTGTGGGATTGAAGGTGTTTTTGTTTTTTTTTCCTCTAAAGTTCCTCTTTAACAGAATGACTGCTGCTGGAAATGTATCGCCAGCAATTGAGTCACCCATGTGGCATGGCCTCTAAAGGACAAAGAGGGAAATACAGGGGTAAGAATTTATATTTACAAAGTTGCTTAGTGTCCTTGGAATTATTAAAAGAGCTAATGTGTTAAAAATTACAATTATCCTTTTAGATGGCAGCACATATAATTAAAGGCATAAAGGACTCTATTTAATAACATGCAGTAACAACGTACTGTACTCAGGGCAGCATGCTGTGCAGTTAATTGAAGTCAGTAACTGACTGGCTGCTATTAGTTACAGCACAAGTTTTGCCTGCTTTAAATAAGCTTTGTAATATTCACACTAATAACTTTATTATTGAAATGCATTCTCTCCATGTGATCCACAAAACTCAACGCAAAATACATTAAATACATCTTAATAAAAGCCAGCAAATAATAGAAAACCAATGCTATAGACTGTCACCACAGGTGAAGCTTTTTATTTTCTCAAGGATCTTCTTGGAGGTAGCAATCAATAGCGTTTTAAGAAAATACAATTATTTCTAATCATAAGCCAAGAGGAAAAATCCATACAGAGAACGAGCCACGCATGAGGGTTAAGAATGCATCATTCGGGGGTATACAGAATGCACGGCAAGGGGTATATAAACCCCTGGAGTTTCTGGGTTTAAGCCAACTCTATTAATATAGTAGCCTCAATTAAAGTAAGACCCATAATGCAAAATTACAGAAGGCTGCAATGCACAGCAGAGTGCAAAACACAATTAACCTGTCGGGGTCCTCCGCAATCAGAGCAACCCACTAACTACTCTCACAGTGAGAATGTATGAAAATCACTACTTTTAAAAACGACAAAGTCGTTGTGGCTTAATAGGATTTTCATTGTGTAATCACAGGTCCGCAGATGATCTGACAATCAGTATTATGCAATATGTTTTTAAAGTCTATGAAATAACAATGCATGTTATGCATTCCAGTTCCATGAGTGGTGCCAAAACATAGACCTGCTCAAGATGCCAAACAAAAATATTATAAGGCTTTGCATCACACCCCGCCATGTGGAATACAAAAGTGATAACATTCTCAACAAAACCCCTGAGGGAGCCGGATGGCAAAATGTGTTGGGCAATGGGACACCACTATAACTAATAACTAATGTAGTTATTACTGATTGTTTTTTCTGTATTAATCACTTTAAACTCCCCAGCGGTAACCCCGAAAAACAAAAGTAAATAGAGCCTTACCTGATCTGCCTGTGTCCTTCTTTCCGACCCCCGTCCTCTGCATCTGATGAGTCACCAGAAGTTCCCAATGCGTGTGGCCATTGCGTTGGGGGAGTGGCAGAAATTTCAAATTATTTTGTATTGAATTGAATACAAAAAATCTGTATTGAATGCAATACAGTGGATTTATATATCTAAAAGCAGTACATTTTCTTTCATGAAAATTTATTTTACAGCATAATATATTAGTATGAGTATAAATTTTATTTTTTTAATTTATTATTTTGACATAATTTTGTTTTTCAAACTGTATTATACTCATACTATTTTATACTGAAAAATCAATTTTCATGAAAAACAATGTACCGCTCTTATATAAATCCGGACAGAAATGAACCGCCCAGGAGGTTAATATCAATATAACTACCCACGAATAAAAACCCCAACTAGGAGTAACAAAATATTTCTAAAGTTACATACACACTCTAGTCTTTCTCAAGGGATCTGGATGGATGGCGAACAAACCGGGGACAACTGCTGTCATTTCCAATGAGGGAGGATGCAGCGGCATGCACTCCTTTCTCTGTAGAACTAAATGGCACTATTTGTACAGAGCTTGTTCACTCAACTGTCACTGGAAACAATCACCAGTCTGTCAATCCAGAGTATGTAGCCTAATTTTTTGTTTGCAAGATCGGAATTACCTGTATTAGGCGTAAATTATGTTGTTGAAGGGCCCGTCGACCTCCAACCATCAGTTTTTGAGCGCCACTTGTATGTATATTTAACCACATTTGTATTGTGGTAAATCTCTACCTACATTTTTTGTTTTTTTTTACCGATTGCAGGGAGGAAAAAGTACAGTATTGTGAATGAGCATAACAATATATCACAACATGAAGGAGTAAATTAGCAAATAAAATGAACCAGCTTAATGTACAATTAAATGCAGGTTGGGTAACTTGTAGTAAGAAACAACAATATTATCCATATATATGTAAACAGACTAGACATATATGATTTAATACTACTTCTACCCTTACAACACGTCTCAGCCCCTAAAATAGTTTATGGTGTCTGTATTATTATAATTTATCCTATATATTTCACAGTACCATGTCAAAGGTAACATAACAATCACCTTCTTTCATCATTCTAATACAGAAACTCAAGTATTTTATCAGTAACTAAAGATTCCACAACTAGAAAATACAGAGGGAATGTAAAAAATGGGTTTTACTCACCGTTCTTGTCTGCTCGGCGAAATATCTAGAAAAAAAAGAGGCAACGTTATTGACACTGACAAGTTAAACACACAACAGTGAAGTAAGTGATTTGTGATTTCTCCCTTGGTACAAAAGTGTTTGGCGCTGAATCAATGGTATAACAAAAATTAGTTCAACCTTTTCCTTGAAACCATCTTATTGCCCATTTACCTGGAGCTCTTCTTTAGGGCTTTAACATTTTAAAGAGTACGGGGTATCTGGATGTAAAATAAAAAAGGCAAATCAATCAATATAAAGCTGCTAATGATGATTTATTCTGAAGTTTGTGATGACAATGAGACTTTCACAGCACATTTTCACTACATTCTCTTACTGATCAGAGGTATCCAAACTACTAAAGAGGTGCTTTAGCCTCATTTCAATGATTAAAGTGAAGACATGGTGGATAGTGGGGACTTCATTTGGTGGAAAAGGTCTAGCTCTACCACAGAACATGTGGGCCAGGGGTGTCAAACTCTGGCCCGCATTGTCCTTTTTTTTTTTTTGGGCCCCAAAGGAATCCTAAATATGAATTGCAGCTGGCCCGTCGTTGCATTGAAATAGCGCCACTACAATTCCCGGCGTCACTCACGTCTATAGACCAGCAGCCTCTCTGCCCATGTGTGGCCCCGCATTGGACTGTTTTCTTGACGCAGGGAATTGTAGTAGCGGTTCTAATTCAGTTTTAAGTTTGGCCATCCCTGATGAAGGTAATGCTACACTTCTGTATTCAGAAAATTTTGATTTAGACTTTTTTTTAAGTCAAAACTCCAAGCAGACATAACACAGCAAATAATTCAACTATGTATTCATTAAATAAAAATTACATGTATTTTAAAATGCAGTAAATGTAAATATATAATTAACATGATATCATTTTCTTGCAATCTACAAATCAAAGGACTGGGAGAGAAAAAAGGGGAGGGGGAGACATATACAGTCTTTTGCTTAACTTTTTAGTCCAATTGCTGGCTGGGGCAGAAGGGGTAACCAAGCTGTATACCTGCAATAGGGAAAAGGTATGTGTCCAGGTTGTCTTTGTTGTCTGCCAGTGATGTACAAACCTCAAAAAAATAATTTACATGAAAAAAAATTCTTTAGAAGGTAGATCAAATTTAAATTGAGTGTACCTTAACACGCTGTGTTAAAGAAAGGCTAAAAAGTTAGGATCAACTTCAATTTTTGCCTATTTTAAACCCTATGTGTCCTAAAGCCTAACCTTTTACTAAAACCTGAGACCCATAACACAGATCTATGTGCAGTATCAGTCCAAAAGGAAGGAATTTCTGCTGGGCTGCCTTATAGGAAAGTCAAGACAACTCTGTAATCTATGTCAATGAAATGTCCTTTATTAAATATTTATTTGTAAAATTAAAATTTTATACAAGTAATAAAAAGGAACACAAAAATCAATTTATAAATGTGTAATCATAACCAAAGATTTTACAGTCTCTCTCGAAAGTACAGATAGCCAAACAGAACCAATGATGATTTAAAGTTTGTTTAATTGAAAACTGCATTGGAACTGTAAAGGTCCAGTTTATTTCTGTCACTGCAGGACAGTTGCACATGGTATGCTGTGCATACTTGCTAATTATGGCAGATACCACCCAGCAATAGATTTAGTTCAACTTTAAGCATACCACTAGAAAGGTAAGTATATGATGTCTTCTATTAACAGGTAAGTTGTAATTAAAAGTGAAACAGGGATTACAGGCTTCACTGAACCCTCACGGTACCTATTACTTTATGTAGTCAGTCTTGTTGTTATTTTAGCATTTTATACTTATTTGCTATTTGTCCAGATAATAAATCCTGTGCTGGGAACATGTTGGAGAGGCACACCACATGCTCACTGCAGTGGCCCATGTCTTCAGCAGTCCCCGACCACCCTGTACAATGCTCCATTTAACATACTCTTGCTACATGTATTACATTTTTTATTATATATGCAGCCTGACTGTATGATAAGTGACCACTGCCACCCTAGGAACCAAGTCTGTTTTTACAGGATCCATGTTTCTTTAGAAATAGTATTCCTTTATACTTAGCCGGATAGTTATAATATAATTTTTAAAGACATTTAATTTACCTTTTTACAAAACATAAGTAATAGACGTACATTTTATAGACATTACTGCCCCAGAATTTACCTGTTCATGAATATTGCTGATGTTACCGCTGAACAGGCAATAGCAAGCACAACCCTTTGTTTATCCACCAAGCTTTACAAATTCATTGAGTTAATTTGCCAAGGGCCAATTAGTTCCCATAACATTACAAAGATTTGGACCTTTTACTGGTATTATCTAGGGAATCTATTTGCAGTATGTGAGTGGAAATCTATTTAAAATGTATTGCGTCTGACCATCCTGCAATAATTTTATTTTTTACCTGCTGATTCTGCCCCACTTTCTGTGATACAGTGATAAAGCTCACCCACCATACTATATCTATAGGGAAGCAGTGTTACCCTGATAAACTATACAGGTAGTCCCCGGGTTACATACGAGATAGGGACTGTAGGTTCGTTCTTAAGTTGAATTTGTATGTAAGTCGGAACAGGTACATTATTTTAATAAATGCAATTAGGACAGATGTTTGTCTCAACATATTATTAGGCAGCGTGGCGTCAGTTACTGTATAAAATCCTCACTGTAAGTTAATCACAAAGCAAAAAAAAATCTTTATGAAGCCTAAACATTAACTTCTTAAACAAGCTGTGCTTTGATATGCAAAAAGTAACAATTGCAGAGTTTGTATGGTCATTAAAGAGTTACAAGAGGTTGCAGAACAGCAAGCCGTGCGAACCGCCCCATCAAGCCTCCGTCCTGCATAAGAACGCGGAGGGAAGCCCCGTTCCTTTCCAGGAATCGTCCATATGTCAGATGTCCTTAAATCGGAAACTAGGTAACAGAAACCTCCCCCTCTTCCTCTTCTTAACATAAAGGCGGAAATTCTGTGGTCCTCATAGATAACAGAGAACAATATAGATAATACAGTTGCAGAGAGCTCAAGAGTTAATCAAATGGCACAACTAATAGCAAGATCAACAGGTATTCCAATTTCAATACTGGAAAAACAGCTTTCTGCTTTATTAATAGAGAACATTAATACAATCTTATTTAATAACTATTTAATGTTCCAATTTAAATTACCTAATTTAAGTTGGATATATTAAAATAAAGAAAAGGGAGGAAAAAATGTGCTAAAAAAAGAACTTCATAATCAAAACAATTACATGAATAATAAGGTGCTTAGGTCAAACTAAATCAAACTAATTAGACATGACAATGAAAAAGTTAAAAATAAAACTCTTGGAAGAAAAACACGGCAAGAGAAAATATGCCATCTGCAAGTTTTAAATTAAACATCTGAAAGGCTTTATATACACGGGGGGTAAAACAGGGAGTGATCTAGCACCTAGATCTAGTTTTGGTCCCACATTTCTTTCACTTCATCATACCACCTGCCAGGTGAAGCAATTTATATCACACTAAGCAAGGTGGCTAGAGTTTGTGGTCTGCATTTGTACGGGAATTCCAAAAAGCCAATGCCTTGCCTAGTGTAGTGGTGTAAATAAAGAACATTGTGGACTTTAAGTGCTTTATACTTTTACAGAAAATAAAAAGCTTATCAAAAGCTCACCACGATTGGAAGTCAAATGTTTTTTCAATATCATCTTCAATTTCCAGCGAGATTCATAAACCTGGAATTGTTCCTATGGGCCCCAAAGAAACCTCTCTGTTTGCCTTTAACTAATAAGACAAACTCTGCCGGATAGCTTGTATTTCTGGAGAATGGGCACATTTTTTTTTTTTTTTTAAACTCCCAATATCCCTTACTGGTAAACTTCTATTGAATCCGTTCCTTGCTTTATAACTGTAGGTCCCGATAAGGACAAGGGTTGTTTTTGATTCTCGGGAGATGCCCACCCTCCCCATTTCTGGTTTTGTAAGTGCAACATGGTTGCCACCTTTATTGTTGTATTTCCAGATCTGTTAAGCAGGTCATCATAGGGTCTGGAATATGCCCAAAAGTGACAGGACCTGTTGTAGAAAAGCAGTGTGAAAGTGGTGGACAATGCCGAACCTTCCTTGCCATATATATATAGCAGTTACATGGAGTTGCGTATGTGGTCAGCTGTGACACCATGCCGTTTCGGGGCTTGAGTTCAATTGAGAATAGACATGAACATACTTGTAAGTGACTCAAATGAAACTTAAGCTATTGGCAGCCAAGTTTCTAGTACAAATTTCAAAAGTAACTCAGCAATAGAACCTCCTTTTGGTTTGTTGCGGTGTGTTGGCAGCTTATTAATGCAACACAAGTGCAAAATAATGCAAGTTAAGCACTGCAGCATACAGTACAAACTCAACATTCAACAACAAAATTGTAGATTGCGGTCAGAGTGTAAATCTGAATTATTTAAAAGAAATTATAATGATTTGGGCCAATTTTATTTTAAAGGAGAACTCCAGCCATGTTTTTTTCCTTTATGTCTCTATGGTGCTTAGTAGAAAGACTTTGATGCTCTGTAATCTTTCCCTTCCCATTGTGCCCCTTCAAATGTTCTGCAGCAGACACATTTCCTTTCTGCAGACACACAGTCTCCCACAAGGCCAAGTGACAGTCTCTGACAAATTTCCAGTTGTGTAAGTCACAGCTTCTGATGCCTAACTAATGGAGGTAGTTTCATTTTAATTAGAAAGAACTATTGCAGTCACCCCTGTGAACATTGACTTCCCCCTAGAATTCAGGAGCTGCAAGTTGTCGTTTTATTTTGTGTCTGACTAGCTGTATTAAACTGTATGTAAAGGTGAAATCTAAAGTTAGAAGATTAGAACTTATATCAGGTTTTACCTGTCATTTGAGAGACGTCAAATTGTCTAGATTTTACCAGACAGGATGTGAGGAAAATTTTTCACTAATTCACCGACAAATAAACCTGATGAGTGAAGAGCCTAGACTCAATCAAATCCTAAAACAAGAAAACCAACAGAAGGGACAGAGGTCAGTACCAAGCTGGCACAATGCTCTCCACAAGAGATAGAACGTTAAAAACATAAACACACTTCCAAGAGATACCTCCAAAAGGCAACTAAAATCCATAAAATCACACATAATAGGGGGCTCAGAAGTTTAAGAGATTTTTTTGTGTCTATAGTTTGGACATGCAGGTTTGACCTAGTCCAATGTGTCTTTAGTTCACCTTTGTATGACTGAATTTGTTTCAGTGCTTGGCTCTTCTATGGATCCCCACTCTTGATACCCTTTTTGTGCACTTGATTCATGTTCAGAGCTCACATGCTGTTCCTGTGAATACATTTCTGACCCTCTTGGGCTTTAGACCTGCCAAAAAATAGCAAGGGGGAAGTAGAGGCCTCCAAAACTAAAATTTAAAACTCCAAGTGAAAACAAGATGAGAATTAGAAACCATCAGAGACGATTGTAAGGCTTGTAACTCCGATCCCTTGAACTTGACAGAGGAAATTCAAACCCCTGCCAGAAGCCATCTGTAGTAAGGGAATTCCAAAGCAGTCTATGTAGCCAAATAATCTTAACTAGGGGAGCAGACGTCCACCTATCACACCAGATTACAAACATCAGCTAATGTAGACAATACAATATCGAAGGTAATGAAAAAAAGGAAAACAAGACATCACTCTTTGCTAGACTGAAGTGGAATACCTGAAAAAACACATCAGTATATATAGATCAGTGCATAACGAGAACTAAAACACCAAAGCCGGGAGACACTCCATTGTAATTGCTATAGTCCTTCAAGGGTAGCACTTCCGGAGAGTGATTCAGTGATGATGCATCTGCCAAGCCCTGCAATCTCTCAGATAGGAATCCTGAAGTGTACCTATGGTATTTTAAATTATTAAAATAATGTATCCTGATAATAGGGAGTGATTTATGATATTTTTATTAAACTATCCAGGAATTAAGATGTGCAAGTAAGATACCAGTGCAAGATATTTAGTATTACAGTGAAAAATTGATGGTAAACCTGGGAAGACACAGTATGGGTAAAGCTTTCAAAAAGGACAGGGTAGGTTTATAGAACGATCCACCAGTTCACAATTGTTAAATTGTAAACAATGGACACAACTTAGTTTACAGTGACACCTATGTATCTTTCATCTGATGAAGGGGGTCTGTATGACGTATATCCGATGGTGTCCAGTTCCGGTGGCAATGCTGGTGCAAGTATCAAGTGACCTGGACAGATACATCGGCATCATTGTGCACTAAGTTGACATTCTTTTTTCTGATTTGAGATGTCTACAATGTGTTTGTTAGAACTATAATATTTTATAATATTAAAAGATCTGTTATGCCGATATATCATACTATGTCGGTGTTCTTTTTATCTGTTTCCAACAGTTATGCAAGATAACTCAGTTTGAAAAAAATAGCAGCAAGGAAATCTGAAGCAAGAAAGATTTTTAAAGAAACTATCTGTTTCAAAAGATAAAACTAGAGAATCAGTTTTTTTACTATATAGAGACATAAGCAGTATTATTTTTGCTAGCATGCGTACTGACAAACACTGTAAATTTAAAATAAACAAAGACGTAATTCAATATGTTACCGATATGGAGTAATTTGAAGTTTGACTGATGTTCTTTTACAGCAAAGACTCAGGAGAACATACTGATGATAACATCACCGAATAGTAAAAATGACGGGGTGATGGGAGATGTGAGACCCTGGACAATCATAGGATGATGCACTTTCCCTAAAGCTTTCCTGCGGTTTTCTGTGGCTAGCTTGTACTGGAAATATAGTCCTTTTTTAAAGCATTTCTCCATTTTCATAACTGAGATGGACATAAAGGTCTGTAAGTACAAAAGGTTCACTATTGCAATAAATACTGCAATCTCATAATTGCGTATGACTGACACTTGTAACGATAGCATTTCATTTATAATTCCTTTTTCTAATTTTACACTTGGAAATGTGTGCCCATTTAAAAATGTGCTAATTTAGCTTCAGGTGGAACAAAAAGTGGAAGTGACAAGGGACAATCTATTGCACTGCCACCACTGTCACCATTAATTCATAAAGCTTAATCTTCCTTATTCTGTATCACATTAATTTAGTTGCCCCTCTCTGTACACTTTTCGGTTTTATAACACTGTTTCTGTGAAATGACAGCCAAAACTGAACTGTGCATTTAAGATGAGGTATTATGGATGCTTTTCAAAGGGGCAAGGTAATAGCTATGTCTTGGTTAATAAGAAATCTCCAAAGCGCGGTGTAAGACAGAAATAAAAAGCATTCAGGCTCCTAACCTCCCCCACTTTATCCAAAATTATTATTTTTGGTTGAAGATGTGCGATAACTGTATATAATTATCAGATGATAATATTTTTTGCAACCTTTAAATCAATAATAGCCATTCACAAATCTGATTCATAACACTTAACAGTCTAAACAGTGCTAAGCTATGGCCAATGTTGATTTTGCTGCAGGTTTGATTTAGGAGTTATTCACATAGACAGTCGTAAGGTACTGATTCACAACTGCACATAACTGTGGCCATGTGCCAGAAATGTGCCCATCAACTATCCACTAAAAAAGCCACCAAATACACATTCTGAACAAACATGGAGTGGTGACTGATCAACCTTTGCATCCTTGCTTAAGACTTGAAGTTTGAAGATGTTAAACACAGATATTTATGGGTATGTATGCGGTCACTATCAACAATCTGTTAGTAGGCTTTTAGGTTCAATACGCTTTAGCATTTCTTGAGAAAATTAAAGAAATCCTGTGGAATTGACAGCCAGCAATCACATTTATATCTGTGTTGGCCCAATTTAATAGTAGCAAAATGGTTGTAACATTTGTAACAGTGGTTAACTGCCATACACTAGGCAGGGGTGGGCAAACTTTTTTAGTCAGGGGCCACAATCTGAAAAACAAAATTGCCAGAGTCGTCGGTTCGATGGTAGAGTGAGTGGGGTTATGCCATCATGACGCCCCTGAACGTGACGTCATGATGGAATAACCCGGCCCACTCTCACATCTGAGCCAGGGATGGGAGAGTGGGCAGGGTTGTGTCACTGCATCCCTCGGCAGGGTCCCTCTCCGGACTCTGCTCATGGTGGCACCAGCCAGGGAACACCCAAAGGGCAGAGAAACATCCCCATTGGGCCGCATACGGCCCGCGGGCCATAGTTTGCCTATGCCTGCACTTCGGGTAGAGTATCTGGCATGCAGGATCCTCGTGGGTGGGAATTAAATGCTGACCAATCTACACCATCTCTGTACACACTGTTCTTATACCAGCTAAACCCTATGTGTACAAAGTCTAAAGGTAGTTTGTGGGTAGCACCCACAAAACCTGCACCTTTAAAACTCAAGTCATTGATGGCAGCCCAAAATTTTTGTGTTTATTAATTCAGCTTTTTTATATTTTATACCCACTAAAGGTTTGCATCAACATCTACATTCTTCTCTGCTGTTCTCATGTCCTTATCTGACTGAATTATGTGTATACAAGATAAATTACGAGAGCACTCCTTGAAACCATGATTAAACTTTGGCTATTTCTAGTTAACATATTGCCACCATTTGAAAATGAAGTCTAATTTAATAGGATTTGATTTAGCAGCTTTCATATACTACATTTATAGATATATCCAGATTTACCACTAGATATACTGTGGTAAAATTCAGCCCAGCTATTGTTAATAAGTTTACACCTCTTTAAAAAAAGCGGAACAAAATCTTCTCCCTAAAAAATTGTGACCAGGCAGGTCTTTTACTGCACAAGGGATAGTCAATGTCTCTTCTGCAATAAAATAACCTTATCGGTCTGATCACAATGTTTAATTACTCACCTATCCTTGTTCCATCTTTCAACCTTTTTTTCTGGGTTCCTAATCTTCCGCCATCTTGATTGGGAGGACATAACTGACCAATTTAACTCAACTGTCAAGTTTATTCAGATATCCAGCATACCCCGGTATCATAGTAGCTTCTGCAATACAAAATCCTGCCTGACCACAATTTATAATTGCAAATTATGAAAGGACCACTTTAAAGACGATATCCTGGAAGATTTACATAACAACCCTAAGTACTGGAATTTGCCTTGCTATCAATCTCCTATTATTCTCTGTAAAGCAGTGCGCACCAATAATGATCAGCACTCCATTGATTTGGATAGTCCTATCAGTTACCAGGTAATTATACAGCCTCAATTCAACAAGAAAATGTATTTTCATCCATCCGACTAAAATCTTAAAACTAATTGGTCTTTGCTGAAAATAACTTCCTTATCCTGGTAGCTGAAAAAATAATCATTATAATGGTTAGTACATTTTGTGAATTGATCCTGATAAAACATGCTCATTAGTGTGTTCCACTCATCTAATAACCTCAAGACAGGAGACTAAGCCTGTATCACCCAACTGCAGTAAAGAAAATTGAGGTAAGTGATCTATGTTGTCTGGATAAACCTAAGTATGAATCCTTTGATAGCTAAAGCTGTCAACATCACGGGGCTAATTTATTAAAGCTCTCCAAGGCTGGATGATATACTTGCATCAGTGAAGCAAACCTGGAATGGATGACTTAAAAGTAATTTGCTATTTGTAACAAATGTTTTCAATCCTGGACCAGATCCATTCCAAGTTCGCTGAATCACCCAGGTTCACTGATGAACGTGTATCCTCTCCAGCCCTGGAGAGCTTTAATAAATCAGGCCCATAGTGTATAAACCTTCATTTTATACTTAGAAAAGTAGAACTAAACGCTCAAAAAATATATATTTGTTTTGTTGATCATTGTAAATAAAACAGGGTTACATTCTTTTTTGTTACAAAAATACAATTTTCCCCTATATGCCCTCACCTTTTCTCTCTGCACAGTGCACATCCTGTAGGCTTGTTGTATGAATTGTATCTGGATGTGTTTGCACTCTAAAAGCAGCTGAAATCACAATTGTATTACTGTGAAAATGGCAGAATATGCTACAGCACGGTGGGTTGGCAAAGCTGCTTAAAGTCTAACGTGCAAGAACAAGTAACAATGCTGCTGTCTCTCTAGGAAAGGTAATGCCTATAGATACATTCCGCTGGTAAGACTTAATGGAAAGCAGTACATAATATAAAAGGATAAAATATAGCTCTAGGGGTCCTGGTATACATTCTTTGAGCACAACTAGTTACAAATATGCTTTCAGTATAAAGTCCTGAGCTGCAGTTAGGCTGGTCATCAAGCGACCTGCTAAGTAACAAACAGATTAGGTATCACTGTGCATAAAGGGTCACAGTTGTTTAAACAGTTGGCCACCAATAGAGGCATTTTGTTCGTTAGAAATCAGAAGGTCCATGTGCAAATAATTGATTGCACTAGTTAGTGAAGCAAGACATCGGAGTTAGATGACCAGACCAGCTTTTATAAACAGTGCAAACAGAAAGCTGACGTACTCTTCCCAATCCAAGAAGTCTTCCTCTAGGAGTGAACCATGTTTATTGTAACGCTTCACTGGGCTCACTGAAGTAACATAGAGAAAATAAGTGATTAGAGTTCCACTTTAACTTTTAATTCTTTGCTGTGGTTTTTACATATTTGCTCTAAGCAGCCGGCATTATGGATATACTGTAATCTCTCACATTAGGAGTCTGACAATTTAGTAGAGCAAAGCCATTTCTCATTGCATTTACCGGCTGTCTTTGCGGAGTTGCTTTCATCTCAGGCCAGTTTCCATTAAAAACCCACACACCTAAAATGCATGTTTAGGGAACAGCTGACCTATGGTTAAAGCAAATCTGACATATAGAGAATGAGATGGAAAAACCGTGTTGTACAGAAGACCGAGATGCTGCAGAAATCCACTGCTCAGAAATCAGCTGCTTTAATGCCTTTATTGAAATCCCTGGCACTTTTTCAGAAAGCTGTACAAAGAATCATTTGGCATTATTTTTGTCTGTTCAATGGAAACAACTAACATGGTATTGTAACGCAACTTTTTTTCACACATGGACAGACTTAGCTAAAATATGTTACTTTATCTAGTGTATGAATGCTAACATACTAGTTAGGTAGCTCTGCTAGTTTAGTACTTTCTACTTGTCTAACTTCTAGAAAGCTCAGTACTTTGGTCGTTCTTTTATTAAAATGTCAAAACTTTTTATTCATTTATATAAAACAGAGGAGCATTGTCTTATTTAGATGCCTATTACACTGACTTGAGTAACTACAGAAGAGGAGAATTTCCCCCTTCGGAATTATTTTCATACTTTGAGTTGTTTTGAGAACAGACAATACAGGCATATCTCCCCAACCAGAAGAAAAATGACTTACCATATGTGAACTTTAATGAATACTTCCTCTTTCACTATGTCCTATGCATTCATTTGCATTTTCTCTGTGTAGCACAATATACCCAATTATCATTTCTGTATGCATAGCCTAAACACTAAATAGAAATCCTTTTTTATTTTTAACCCTTCTAAGCTTTTAGGATAATAAGTTTTCAAGTTTGTAGCTTAAAGCTACGTACACACTTCCAATTATTATCGTTGGAAAACGAACGACGAACGTTCATGCACGATATATATGAACGATCGTATAGCACCGATCCTGCACATAGAGTTAACGACACGATCGTTCGTAGATATTGTACACACAATAGATACGATCGTTTGAGCGATAGAGGAACTATGTGCACGACAGGAAAGTGAACGGACGTTCGTTCATCACGCATGCTCTCAACATGGACGATCAACGAACGACCGTACACACGAACGATGTTCAACGATCGTCGTCCAATCCGATCCGTCGGTCCGGTCGTTCGTTTCCAGCGACTTTCCTCGTTCGTCGGCGTCGTTGGTTACTTTTTTACGAACAATTTTTTGCCCAATCGATCGTTCGTCGTTCGATTGGAACGATAAAAATTGGAAGTGTGTACGCACCTTTAGTCTGAATACAACATTGCTTTTATACTGAAAAATCTGAAAATGATGAGGTCACTGATCACTAGAATTAATCGTTTTATGAATATAGTATAAGGCTTGACCAGACCCAAGTCTTCTTAAAGAGTTTAAAAAAGTTTACTTCCTCCAAGGTTTGAAATATAAACTGAGAAGGAGCCACACTTCATATGCCAACTTCGATACTTATTGTGGCCCAAGGTCTCTTTAAAAAACAAAACTTCAAGCAGTATCAGATTTCTGATCTCTTTTCACACTCAATGATTTCTCCTATTAATACGGCACACAGCAGTGACGTAGGGATCATTCAGAGGACCAACTTTAGAATTAGAAAGCAAAGGTATTGCGTAGGAATGTGCTATTTTCTTAACAGGAATAACTTTCATTTACCAGTTTCATTTTAGCAACATAGTTGCTATAATGCTGCCCAAAACATTGTGCTTCAGCCCTTCCAGACTATCTTATTAGTCTTTTTGATTGGCTGCACCAGTCTGCTATTGGATTCTCGAAGAGGAGCCAAACTAATTTCTTTACAACAAAGGTTGAGATATGCAAATAACATTGGTGGACTTATCTTTGGATCTACTCACCCAAGTAATTATCTCTACCCACATAATTTTTGTATGTTCACACCGATTTTCGCAGTAAACTAGTTTACTTAAAAAAATAATTTCATCTTTCATCGCAATTATGCCAACACATTTGATCATGAGAATCAGATATAAATGTGCTTTGATAACACAATGTATTACTTATTTTATTCCCTGAAGATCTCCTAAGCTCCTCACATATTCATTTATTGTGCTTCTAAAGGGCATGTTTAATTTTGTTCAACAGCCGGCAGAATGCTAACCCTATACTAGCTGACACTTTACCAGGAAGCTCAATTCCTAACGATTTACACAAAAAAAGGATCTGGCTTTTTTAAAGCGGACCTAAAATTTTTACCTTACATAAAAGAGTAGGTAACACTTGAAAAAATTACCTTCTTTTTTGGGGGGGGGAAAAGGGTTTAATAAAAAAAAGTGTAAAACCCCTCCCTTTTCTGTCTTGATCAGAGCCTCCCCGGATACATAAGTCATGGATCCTAGGAGGCTTCTGGCTGCCGCTATTGCGCATGCCTGATATTGTGCATGCGCATAAGGAGCTTTTTCTTCAATTGGATAAAAAATGCCAATCTCATGCATGCCCAGTAAGATCAGCACTCTCTTTTTTCCCCCATCTATGTCACCCAAACTCGCACCAGATCGGGATGATGTAGGAAGAAGACGAAAGAAGATGGAGCACCGGGACGAAGGAGGATCATGGAACAATGCGGGACAGGATCAGTTTACTTCCACTTTAAGGTGATGGTTAATGGTTGGAACCCCATCAGGTTTCAATAGCTTCTTCTCTCTGACCACTGTCACCGGGACCTAAAGTGATGGACCATAGGGGAAATTTTCCAACTGGCACACTTGTATAAAGCAGGAATTTTCTTTACTTTGTAGAGATTCCTCTTCCTGTTGCTTCTCCAGGATAGCTAGTAAATTGGAATTTTCTTTGTAAAATTTTTCTTGTTTTACCCTTTACCTACTTTAACTAAAAGAAAACAAAAATTGCCTATACAAAAACTTTATTTAAAAAAATGTAATTTCTTTTTTATTTCTTACATTCCCAGAAAGGTCAATGTTAAAAGCAAAATTACATGCTTGATTTGAAAGATTTATCAACTATTTGGTTTTAATCTCCGCACATTAACTCTGGCCAGTATTCAATGAAAAAAACAGTTGTTTTTGGGCAATACTCAAAGTGAACGTTATAATACTGAATTCCTTGTCAGGGACTTGTGAATAGTGAGCTGTGTTCAGGATGGCAGATCAGATGATGGCGAATCCCTCTTGCATATGAACTTGGAATAATTTTGCTTTAGGCACATTGGGTTCATAGCTGTCAAATTCTAGTGGACATGGAATTTTCTGACAACCACAAGGCGTTTTCACTGCCGCTCTCTGATATTTTCCCATTTTTTAACCATTTTCTGTAAACCATAGAAATGGTTGTTTGAAAAAACACAGTAGAGCAACTAATTCTGAAATATTCAGACCAGACCAACTGGTACCAACAACCATTTCACATTCAAGTCACTTTCTTCCCTATTCTAATGCTCGGTATGAACTTTCATTAGTTTGTCCTGACAATGTCAACATGTCTAAATACTTTGAGAATTTGAAAACTTAACTGATCTCACATTTAGACGTCTGCATGATAGATAACTCATGCTGGCAGGACTGGAAAAACAAGAGTTAAAATTATAACACCCTTAATATTTTAGAATGTTGTCTCATGATGAGACTTCCACGACACTTACCCAGAGGGGATGTCGTGTTCAAATTCCACGTACGACTATCTCTCTTCAGATCAGTGCATAATGTGACAAAGTAATTTGCCACAACTGAATATGGTGACAGGTAAGTAGATCATTAATATCTCCTTCACAAAGACACTGAAATCTAATTTGTCTTGAATGTACAGTGACATCCCAGGTAACAAAAAAGAAGTTACTGTGTTGCAATGAAAGGCATTCTTATGTTATACAATGACCCGTTATAATACAAAAAAGGATATTTTGCTCACTGATTTTAAACTCTCTAAGCTAAAATGTAATTCTATCAATAACCTAAGGATGCTTGAAATCCTATGATAAATATTTAACAATAAAGGACCTGATCACAAGATAATCAAGGTCAGCTTATTAGCAGCTAAAATGTAATTAAACCCGAAACATTCTAATAGAGCTGCTAACCTTAGCACTTACCTTGTCTGCAGTTTTTTCTCCTCCTGTCTCCATTTTCCTGTCTGCGGGTGGCTACATTGCTTTATGGGGTGCTATGAGGCTCTGCTGTAGCCACCTGTACATAATCATTCCCAGCTCCGATTCACAACCTGATGTAAAAATGCCTCCCTCTGCATTATAACCAAAAGCCCCTGTTCTGCCCCAGGGCAGAATGATGGTGGTGGATGATAATGGTGGCCACTGATGGTGGCTCTTGAAGAAGATTCCAAAGTGTATGCACTTTACTGTATGGTGCAGAGAATGATGAGATATGTAGTTCCTGATAACTAAACTACATGGCTTTTGTTTTGGGTCCCAAAAGCTTGGATAAATAGAAGTGGAAGCCAGAGACTGTGGCTAAAACCAGGTTAAAGATGATATTATTTATTAGGAAATGCAACATACTCAATATATTACTCAAAAATTTGGAGGAACACAACAAGTCTTTTAAACATCTGAGATATAAATCTGTCCAGTTAGGAACAGTAAGTGATTGTGAATCAATTTTTTCTGCTTTGGTTCAAATGGAAGCAATACCAGGTGGACAGGAGGGGCATCAGCAAGCCTAGTGCTTATTCTTTCTGATAAACCTTTCATCAGTCTTGCACTTTGCTAGTGCCCTTGCCACTAGTAGTACTGTACAGGCAGTACCCGCAGCCCGCCTCTGGTAGTCTAGATCATTTAAGTTGGCACATCCTTACTGTCACAAAAACATTTGCTGTGTCTCCAAAGTAAAGTCTCAAGGAGATCAACAAAAGGGTTTGTATACAAGGAGAGCTGGTATATGACTGTAAATGGACAAAGCAGTATGAAAAGCTACAAAAACAGGTCCAAATTAATGTGATTAACAGTTAGGTATGCAATGACCTGGAGAAATGAGAAACTTCACAGACATTATACTGCCTGCAATATCATCCAGTATGGCATCCACAGATCTCCATGTACCGGGATGAAATCCTCAGACTCACTGTCAGACATTACACTGGTGAGTAGGACCTCTAATGCAGAACAATGCTCGATATCATGTGGCTGAAGTGTGAAGAAGTTTCTAGATGACGAAGACAATGATTCCATTACCTGGCCCCTATGGCCCCCATTACAGTATTGTGTATGTATTATTATGTAACAGGGCCTCCGACTCTGTCACAGTAGAGTCACAGCCTGTCCAAGAGTTCCATCAAGCCCTCATTGAGGTTGATGTGGAGATCCCACGGAGCACCATCTGCCATCTCATAATGCTTAGATGTTGTTGGGAGTGCACACAGGCAAGTGGTGGCCATACATGATACTGAGCCACATTATAAAGTATCTGTGATTTAATTTACACAAGTTTAATTATTCTGTGATTACAGTTTTTTTTACTTTTTACTGATACTTTTATTTTACTGATTTTAGTGTCATTTTTAATCCAGCCCTCAGTGGGTAATGAGTTTGGTTTCCATTGACTCACATTTGTTTAGTTTTTTCTTATTAAATTACACAATATATATCAATAAAGATTTTAACCTAAATATTTTGGTCATCAAGATCTGATATGCGATTTCAGTGTTCCCCTATTTTTTATTTTATTAGATATTGAAACGAGGTTTTAATACTACTTCAATGACATGATTGGAGTCATTACCCCCCTATCATCACTGCTTATGCCGAAATGATTTCTATGAGAACAATCAAGGATAAAATTTGACATTGATTTTAAGCCTTTTACAGCTATCGTGGTTGAAAAGCTTTCTCCTGAAACTTTTCACCACTTCAAGGGGTTGATTTGCTTTAAAAGCAATTCCATTGACTACAGTAAAACCACCGGTGAAGTCTGGTGGACATTAGATGGTTGGGTTTTACGGTTTTAAATGGCCCATGTTTCCCTCAGGGATGAGGACCTATAATTGCTTGCTGCTACTTTCTTAATCAGTGCATGATTGTACTGCTGGGCAATTTGGTGACTTGGACCCTACAGGGACTCCAAAGATTGGACATAATATAATGTTCTTAATAAAAATTGCAAATTTGACTTCTTCTACGAGCCCATCCAGCACCAAGTCACCACTTCAGAAGCGATTAAAGGCTATATCTCTTTTACTGTTTAAAACTACTTGTAAAAAAATTGCTAATACTGGACCAAGTGGGTCTGTTCATTTTCCTTTATTTGACAAGCAGCATTGATGTCTTGGTTTTTTGGATGCTCAGTGCAGTGTGCAGGGGTGGCTTGTTACCCCTGGCTGCCTATGTAGATTCGAGTTGGAACTGCTTAGAAACACTCTAGCCGTAGTAATCATTGTTGAGTCTTGAAATGATCAGACGTGGTGTACTGGGGGAAACAGGAATCTTCCAGGGACAATAAATGCTGTACAGACTGACAGAAGCTGAAGCCTGGAGCGGAGGAGCCAGAAGCAGACATGGGGCCACCAATGGTCAATAAAATTCTTTCACTATTGCAAAGGATTTCCATTTTGATTTTTTTAAGAGAATGGCAGGGTCTCTTTAATTTATACTTATTTTAACAAAGCATGCAGATTCAGTTTCAATAACTTTTATTGGTTTTGTATATTAAAAGCATGCAGATTCAAAAGCAGATGTTACCCTACAGGATGCCCCAGTGTCCAGGAAATATGGGGATAAAGTCACCCTACATGAGTTCATAATTAAAGAAACCTGTTTTTAGGAAAATATGGAGGCTACCATTGCTGACCATCCTCTGATAATGCTTGTTACCGGTCAGGCGGATTCATTTAATTTCTGAGCTAAGTATGCAGATGAGGTATTCTGATTTCACTACATTTCTGTTCCAGGCCAGAGACAGCCAGGCATCCAGAATTCTCCCAATACATTTGGCTTAGCCATTTGAAATTTAAAGCATCGCAAGCAAAAACCTACTAGAGCAGCATTTTTAACCAGGGTTCCTTCAGACGTTACAAGGGGTTCTTTAAGCAATCGGCAGTTTGTGCCTCTCACGTCGGTTTACCATACATCAATGATTTTTTTTGTTATCTGTAAGCGTGTCATTCTTCCTACTAACCATCAAGTGAAAATACTGTAAATTGTAGATATAGTAATTATAGCAGGGGTTCCATAAGAACAAAAGCTATTTCATTTATTTAAATTTACCCTTAATTCACCAGTCAATCTAGACTTTGGGTGCTCGCCTTCCTTTTTATGTCGAATTTTTATAAAGTCTGCAACCGCATTGCTTTACATGAACTCTTATTACAAGCAGAAGATCAGTGAATGAACAATGCTCACCTTCAGGAGCATCAACCTATTGAACATTGGGATCAATTCACAAAGCTTTACCATTAAATAAGTATCTTTATTTCAGTCATGTGACTGTGATCGGTAAATCTCATTGGCTGCCACTGAATATAATCTGTCATTTCTATTTATAGGTATCCTTATCCTGGTGTGTTGGTTTTATGAATTGATCCCTGAACTTTCCTCTGCTTGTTATAATTCCCTTAGACTGGAGAACTAAAGCTCCCATTCACCTAAACTAAATTTTACATTGGCTCCTCTATCCTACCAATCAGATCGCTGGGATTTGTGTGATGAGACATCTCTAACCTTCCTTTTTCCATGTGAAAAAAAAATGAACTCTCAATTTCCATGGTGACACGATTATCAAGCTATATGACAAATATAAAGCGGAGTCACCGCTCTGACAGTCTATATTTAGTTGCCCTGCACTGCTGGTGAGAAAATATACAAATTATAAGCGAGGGGATCCATTATTAATAATACACTCAGCCAATAATCTGCTAACATCATCCTAGGGAACCCTTTATTGTCAGTGATCGACCAATCAGATCCGAGCAATGAGAATCGAATGAAGATCCTAGAAATTCATACTTCATTATGGGAGCTTTAAATGCGAGTGAATCCGAGAGATCGGACGATGTGTCTGCAGCAGATGTTAGATATTCCCATCATCTGCTGGTGAGTGCAATGGCAGGATTGGGATCTTCCCTGAAACTTGCCACTGTTTTACCTATCGTTGGCACTATATAAATCCTGCTTATTATTATTAATAATAATAATAATAATAATAATATCTTCATTTCATGATGAAACCTAGCAGTCTATTTTTAAAGCAGTGAATCTAGCATTCACTGAAATATTCCACAATGGAGAATCATTCAGGTCAATGACAGTAATGAAATCTTTTGGTGAATGTCAGATTCTGTGCATTATAATTGACCCCTGAATGAATAATAAAATAATTAATAAAACAGGGGATCTGACATTCCCTCAAACATTCCCTGGTGGGAATCAGTTACTATCATTAAAGCACATGGACCTGGAAGGTTCCCAATGCAATGTCTGATTACCTGTTTTATAATCAGAGCCCTATAGAAGTAAATCATTACATATTTTATATATATAGCCCATTCACCCAAAGCTGTCTTACACACAATGACTTTCTTAGCATCCCTGCTAGAGAGTCTCACTCCTTCAGCTGCAACCAGACATTCTATAATAGTTATAATAAAATCCTATATCACCTTTATTATAATATTATCATTTATAAAGCCATTCAGTACTTTTATTCTGCAGCTTTCCCTAAAACAATACTGCAACAAGGATCCCCGGGTATCACATTGTTCATGCCCCCAGTTACAGCCATGCCAGCCTTTGATTTAGCAACTTTATTTAAAAAAGAGAATCTGACATTCCCTTGTGTGAATCTTCCATGTCCATGTGTTTCAATGGCAGTAATTGTTTGTTTTTGAGTGCAATGTGAAATTCCTGTTTTATAAATACATTTATTCTGACACATACAGCTGGCATAATTCAGTGTTGTCACAATTGTGAACTCATAAAAATGCCAGGCAGCCAACAATAGGGGAAATGGCTGCAAAGAGGCCAAAGGGGATCAGAGATGCAGCAAAGGATGAAGAAAAGGGGAAAGTGATGCTTTAGGCAGCGGACATTTATAAAAGAGAAATTAATGGTAGAAAGTGGTAGAGATTGCCCTTTTCATAGATCACAGTAGGTAGATGGTCATAGAGAGATACAATGGCAATCATCACCTAATACTAAAATCATCTATTAGCATTAAAAGGGAATAATAACAGCAGATGAAGATCAGAGTAGCATATTAGTGAACAGGATTGTGATCCCTAAGTTTGATGCCACTCATCTTAGAAGTAACACTTATACACAATTTTGGATGATCACGTGACACATGCAGTGGCAATAAACTCCATGCATCCCCAGTGCAGCCAAAGCAGGTGAGCTCTCTCTTACTCACATCCATTATGACAGAGATTCCCCTCCTGGTGCCCGGGTTGGGCATGTCCTGCACCCCTGTGACCGCCTCTCCTCCCCGCAGCTCTCGTTCACTCTTGTCGCTCATCTTGGTGACGATCCAGCGGAGCAGTCCGTCCAGTGCCCGGCTCTGAGAGTGCGGCTGCTGCAGGAGCTTGTGGACGCTGGTCCTACAGTACCGGGCTGCCTGCTCACACATGTCTGAGGCTGGGAGGGGGAGCGCAGCACGCCCCCTGCATACAAGCACGCCCCATCAGCTGCTAACCACGCCCTCGCCACGTCCCCTGCACCAACGCTGCCCAACTGCTTTGTAGCCGCTGTGGGAAGTTATGTGTTTAGCAGGTGCCGTGTGGTTAGCCACGCCTTTAATTATTCAAGCCCCGCCCGTGCAGGTCCCGGGAGAGCGAGCTTCTAGGCGGGAGCGCGCATTTGGCTCAGATGGTGAGGTGAGGAGGAAAGTATGCTGTGTGAGGGAAGCGGCTGTACAGCTATGGGGACTTGGCTGGAGAATGGGCACAGGTGTGAGGTGCCAGTGTGTGCATGTCTGCCTGTAGCACAAGCTGTATTTATGTTCTCAGCTGCCTTGGTATTAGTATAATTATAGGAGAGTAATAGCAGCTATAAATGTATGCCAGGGCAAAATAAAAACTATAATTCTGCAGTGCATTTATATGTATTCATTTAAACACTTTGCAGTCCAATAATATACAATAAATGCCCTTAGCTGCCAACCCTGCTATAGACTGACAACAGCTCTGCCTAGATACTCTGTTATACCACCCAAACCCCCACCCTATGATAAATACTAATTACTCTGTAGTCTTAGTTTAGGGAGGAAGTAAACCCAAAAATCCCCAAAACAAAAAACACCTTCAAACCCGCAGAGCAGTAGATCTATCGGAAAGTTTCTTCTATCGAGTCTTGCGTCGTCCCGGTGTCTGTCTTTAAGCTGGCACCCTAGGCGCCACCATTTTCTTTTTTTTCCGGGTTCTTCTTCCTACGTCACTGACACAGGCACGAGATCGGGTAGCTTAGATAGGTAAAAAAAACTTGCTGATCTCACTGTGAATGCGTGAGATTGGGAATTTTTTCCTTTTTGATGAAAGGGTTCCTTCCGCACAAGCCAAGAGCCTCCGGGGATGCGTGACGTAGGTATTCTGGGGCTCTGCCCTCCCATTTATTCTCGATCGTCTAGGCCAGAGGTCGGCAAACTCCAGCCTTTAGGTCAGAGACGGCCTAGCCGGTAGTTTAGCAGCATGCGGCTCTTGAGCCTCCGTGTTGTGGCTCCTTTTCTATATACCGCAGCCAGCGTTAACACTTTCGCCGCCGGGGTAAATAGGGAACATTTCCCTTCAGGGGGCGTTCCTGGTGGGGGGTGAAGCCATTGGGGGGGACTCGAGAGAGAGTCCTGCCTGGTGTGCTCCTGTCTACCTCTGAAATGGCCTAGTGGCCAAAAAAGTTTGCTTACCTCTGGTCTAGGCAAATAAGAATTAGGGGGGCTGTGCTGCACCCTTTTTTTTTTTTAAATCCTGTTGCACTTAAAAAAAGGGTTGTCTACTTTTTTATGTAAAGTAAAAATTCTGAGTTTAGGCACCCTTTAACAACTAGGAGTACTGGCTAGATTCTATGACAGCCATTCTTGCCCAGGGTTCCTCCAGTGGTTCTTCCGTCGTTTGCCATGGCTGATGGCTTATTGACCTCCCATCTGCTGGTGCTTGCATAGTTCTTGAGCCAAGACCACTCTCCATACCCAGCATCAGGTCACCAGAGATCATTGTATCTGTCTGTATGGTGGCATTCAGACCACCACTGTAATAGGAACATTCTTCCAGCCAACCACTAACGCGTTGGTCATTTTTCCTACAAACACCCAATTAAGGGGTTTTAGCAGGGGTTCCCAGGAGCTTGTAAATAATGTTTCTTTGGGGTAAGAATGGTGAGAAAGGTTGATCTATGGGATAACATAGAAGTGTGTACAAGACACAGGACTGAATTTCTGACAATCATCATTTTGTACAAAACACTTTCAGTGGAAAACTTAACAGAGCAAAGGGAAAAAAAAGGAGATCTTTACTGCAAAGACTTATATATACACTTAATATACTTTTATATTCTTTTTTATATATTACTTGTATACACTTTATTTATATCAGTGATCCAGGAAATAGACAAAACACAGCCCACCGCAGACACGAGAGACACGAGAGACACAGGTGACACAGAATATCCACAGACAGAGAGGAACACTGGAACAGCGCAAGGGAATGGGCAACAACGGTTTGACACAGGAGCTGGACAAGAAAAACACTGAATTAACCAACAGATGTACAGGAAATGCTCGGCAGAGCTAGGGGGCTCGGCACTAGTGGAGACATGTTGCACGAATGCAGAGTGCTGTGTCTGTGCCAGCTAAATAGCCAGGGGTGATTAAGAGACTATTTCCTGATTGGTTGATGGGAGGAATGATACTGAATAAATCTGGAAGAGCAGGCGTGTTCGAGCATGCATGCACAGGAGAGAGGAGGAGGTAAGTGTGACATAGGGACAGACGAAGTTGAGATCCTCATTGATGTGTAAAAACAGATCAGGAAAAATGCTGTGACTAATAGGTTGTCAATAAGAACTTAATGCTTTATTTTCCACTAGTACAGCTCCCAAAGAACAGGATATGATCTAACCAGACAATATAGCTGCCACTAACACTTTTTGTGGTTTCACTTGGAATGGTGAAAACAATCATAATACCGATCAAATGTATATTTACAAAATAGATGGTACATGGAATACATGTAGTTGTTTGCAAGGATATATTCAAATGAATCATTATTACAATCCAGACCTTGAAAATAAAGTTAGGATCAAACAGCTTAATGTATGCCTGGCACTACAGTTATTTCCCAATCTAACCCCAGCCAGATGAAGAAGGGGGCCATCCCCTCGCCTCTATCATGTCGGTGTCTCTGTACAAAGTGGAACTTGCATCAATATTTAAGGTCTGTTTATTCTTCTTCTTTAGACCAGTGGTGACCAACTTTTTTCCATCTGGGGGCCGCTGTTGACATTGGGATAAAACTTACAGGCCACAATGCAAACAAACATTAAAGACGTATGTTTAAAAATATAAGAGTTTTAATTTAAAATTAAATTAAATTGAAATGTTATAGTTACCATAACGTACGTGCACCATAAAAAATGACAAAGATGTCAAATAAAGATGACAAATGAAAGAATCTCTGCAATGGCTACAACCAGAGAAATGCAATTCATGTTATGGCACTGCAGCAATACAATTTTGGGGGGAGTTAGCTACAAGAGCCCCCCACTTATCCTCCATTTTAAAATACCTACATCCCCTCTTTCAGGAGAAGTTGGGATTGAATGAACTTAAGCTGACATTTATTTGTGACAGGGCACCATGGTATGGTAGGAGTGATAGAATTTTAGTGGGGGGGGGGGGGTTAAAGAGAAATTAGGGTTCACAGGAGGTAAGTGGCCAGCTATGTGTAATGGGGTAGCATGGTATGGCAGATATAGTTTTTTGCATATTGTGATGGCGCCGTGACAACTAACTTTTATGGGGAGTAAGCCACAAGAATCCCACACTTGCAGTTACATTTCCCTTTTCATACAGAGTAATTGTGATTCATAGAGAGTAAGAGGATAGCTATGTGTGACAGGGTAGCATGATATGGGTATAACATTTTAGGGAAGGGGAGGACAAAAGATGTTTCCTACTGGCTTCCAAATTTCCAGTTTCCAACATTCCTCTGTTCCAGAGAAATTGGGATTCACAGAAGGTAAGTGTCCAGCTGTGTGTAACAGGCAGCTCCCCAGCTGCTCAGTCCCTCGCACCGCAGCATCTGCAGATTTGACTGCTGGTGGCAGTGAGCGGTACCGAGCGACTCTTCCCCGAGCCAGGGTTCTATGGAGTTAGGAAGGGGTAACCGCACCACAACCTTACCCCCAACCAGAACGCAGCCTTGAAGTTTTGTTACCTTTAAGTTGTACTACAGCGCACAGACAAATGGCAGTACCCTAATGTTCATTGCCATGAAATAGCCCCACTTAATGTGAAAATATCCCTGATTGTTGTTAGGATTTTTGTAAGCTTGTTACCGCAGATCTGGAGACTTGTTATGTGTGAGAGCTTAAATTTAGTTTAGTAAGAGTGGTTAGGGTCCCCTGTGTACACTGAAACTTTCACATTTCTATGACAATCAGTGAAGGAGATTTGAGGATTTGTACATGGGGATAATAACAGCTGCATGGACACAGACACAGCTCTCATGCTGCTGCTGGGATTGTCCCACAGTACAAGGTGGGCTGGGAGCAGCTCCATCTCCTGGCAACACGATCGCGGTATAGAAACACAGAAGATGCCTACAAGACAACGAGTAGAGAGGGAATAAGGAGAGGGCCGGATCTGACAGCTCCACATCTGGCCTGCGGGCTGAAGGTTTTGCACCCTTGCTTTAGACCTCTTCTTGCCGATTGTAAAGATGTTCGGAGAAAAACTATCAGCTTAACTATTAGTTTATATTGACCTTTTACTTTGCTTTCACCCACGGCACCTAAACAAGAGTGTTGTTAATATTTATTTGCAAGATTCCAAATCAACTGAAGATACAAAATCTTACCGGTAGCAGAAGTTCCAACGCTGTGACAGCTTTAACAGAAAGCAGGAACAAAGACTGCAATTATGTGTTCTACATGTCTTGCAAGTACGTTTTTGGGTGGAATAACACTTTAGGTGAAGGCTACCAGAATTAAAGATGTCATTCTACTGCATACTTTTTACAAGTCTAAAAACCTAAAGCGGTTTCATTGTGTTCTCTGCTTTACACTGGTATAATATTTCTTCATATATTGCAGATTCACTTTATCAAATAAATGCATATTTCTGAATAATTTATTATCTTTAAAAAAAAAACATAAAAGTCATTGTCAAATCACTTTAAGGTAATTAAAGAGTTAATGTACTCCAAGGCAGGTACTTGGGGTAGGATACAGTTAGTGTACATTGTAATATCTTGTTCCTCAATCCACAGAATTTATTATGGCAGATTAAGGGCCTGCAGACTTCCTTCCTTCCTTCCTTACTTCCTTCCTCTCTAATGGCTGTGTTTTCCAACCAGGGTTCCTCCAGAGGTTGCTAGGGGTTCCTTAAGCAATGAGCAATTTTGGACCTCTCAGGCCAGTTCACCTGATACCAATGATCTTTTTGGCTATCTGTAGGGTGAAAATGTTCCCCCAGCCCAGCAATGTAAGGGGCATTAATCCCGTTGACAACCAGCTGTGAATATAGTAATTTTAACGGGGGTTCCTAACATTCCAATTGGTAATGTTTACTGGAAGCTGTAGCTTTGGTGTCTGTCAGTTTCCTTTCCTACTTTTCAGGGACTTTTGTAGTACATTTTGGAGGGTGGTTGAAATATAAGCAGCCTGTTGGTGACTCAGGTTTGTGACGGCTGACTGAACAGAACCAGTTAGGATGGAATAATGGGAACAACTATTGCAGACAGGATGGCAGCTTTTAGAAGCAATTTGTACATCCCAAAGCCAACATTTTCTTTTTTTGCTGTACGTAGCTTTGCAGATGATTCTCCTACACTTTAATGGGGCTATATCCTAAATGTCTTTTGCATTGAAATTATACTCCATATGAGTCCATGGGGCCCAACTGCACAGATGTAGCCAGGGATAAGGAAGACTTTGGCACAGGGATGTGTGATGCAATTTGGGTATTGGATTTCCCTAAGTTTTCATTTGCGACAGTGTAGAATGGTTCGTATTGTTTATCCCTGCTTTTAATAGCCCAGGCCGGGCTCTCTACAAATGAAACATAACACAGACAATATCTTTGTGCATTTCTCTAAGATAATATATAGGTAACTATGCAAAAGCGGATTACACTGTTAGAATATAACTTTGTTTTTCAAAATCTATTTTACGGAGCCAGAAAGCATAAACTACTTTACCACCTGGCTTTTAAAATTGTACATGCTAGGTTTGCGTGCATATCATATAGACCATTCTTCTAGCAAATAATTCCAATTATGTGCTTGTTTCTTGGCATAAACTGTCAATGTTCACTGCTTTCCATATAGGCATTATTCCAGTCTACAATCAAAAACACACTAATAGCACAACTGGCATCTACCCAGACTGGCTACATTCCATTTAACCATCTATCCATGTAACTGTTGTATGGACATCACCCTATATTCTTCATCAGGGGTAAGTACTGAATGCTTCAATTCCTGTTCTGCGCTGCAGAATATGATCATGTTTGACACATTATTAAATAGATTGCATGCAAACAAATAAGTCAGTTTTAGGGAGCAGTTAGAAAAAGAACTTGGCAGCATGGTTGTTAACACTTCCTTTTTTAAATGTTTTAGTTGAGTGTTATGATGGTAAGTGTGGCATATATTGGTATATGTGGTCTTTGTTTCTTAACAGTTTGAGGATAGGTATATATATACTGTATATATGAAACTGTTTTCCCCTAGGCATTCACAAAATATTTTCAGAAGTGACCAACAGCTTGTATAATTCTACTGTATTATAGTATTCCGCAATAACTACCACTGACTTAGATCACTGACTTTTGTTTGCCCTTAATGTCAAAAGTTCTGAGTTGATATGAAATCTTCCTTGCTGACAAGTCAATGCATGTCTATGATGCTCCAACAGCAAGCCACTGCAAATTTCACCATTTAGAAATATAAAAATTGTGGTGAGATTTGGGTGGACAGATGCAAAGATGTTTTATAGTAAATAGTGGATAACTTTCTTACACTGAAGTGAGACCTCTGCTGGTGATGACTATGTCTACTTACCCTTGTTTAGCAGGGAAAGAAGGAATCTGTAGCTGGAATTCAAGAGCTTGTTGATAAGTATATGTAGCTCTCTGCATTGAATGTTTTACTCCTTACTCATGTAGAATTTGTATCAAGCTCATACAGTAAAAAGGCCATTCCTTCTTTTTCAGGTAATCAGGAAACTAAAATTAATCCTTACTATAAAATAGTTAGAGACAGACATCTTTTAGGAACATAATGTACAGTATTCTCCCCTTTTTTTTTTAAGCTGGGTGGTAAGAAGCCATAGGCAGGTGGTGGGCCCTGTATTGTGACCCAATTTTTCAGTAACCACCCACAAAATACCCAGTGGTTACTGAAAAGTACCGGGTTGTCCACCCAGCCAAAATTTGGGGAGAACACTAATGCAGATGTTTTTCACTTGCCATAGCTGAATCCAATTGTCTTTAACCAGTAAAGTGACAACAAAGTCACACAAAAAACATCTGCACCCTCACTGCAGCTCACGAGACTGATGTGTGTTGTGTCTTATTCTTGGTCCTAATTCCTTCCTATTTTTTGTGTATGAGATTTTGTAGTCTAAAAATAACAAAAATTACAAATATATATATATATATATATATATATATTTATAAGTAAATACCCAAAATAAAAAAAATACTTTAAACAAGCTCGCTACATTTTGTACCAGAAGCACAATTTTAGGCTTATTACAAACAGGAGACAAACTAGAATAAAATTAGCTTTTTTTCCAGAAAATCCAGAAGAGTTATCAACTACTTTAATTTCAACACTTAAGAAATACTTTATCATATTATTGAAAAGCTAGCTCTGTCTTACTATGCTGATAAACTTACTGTGCTTAAACCACATTTGTTTATGCACGTAAATTGAGCTACATCCAATTTAGATATGCCACACACACATTTATCATGCCACAACCTCAGTTTCCCTTTTATTGTGCCATAGACCAAGCTGACAACTCAAGCAGCGCCTTTTATTATATGAAAGAAGCACAAAACCAGAATACAATTTTATTGATATTTATATACCTATTTCAGCATAATACATCTCGTCTCATAATCATAATATTTACCTAACTGCCTTGTGATTTCAGTAGGGCTGTGAACACATGCTGGTCAGTGTTTCCCAACTGTTTTTACATGGGAAACCCTTGAAATAACTTTCAGGTTTTCAGGGAACCCCTGCTATAACTTCACATCTATAACAACAATACTTGCAAGTTATATATTTCCACTCCATTTATGCATAAAGGATAGGACTAAGATGTAAAGCAAACATGGTTAGTTCCAAACAAAATGTTTATTTAGGAAAAGCTTACCTTTGACAATGCACCCAAAATACTGAGTGCAGGCAGTCTAATCTTACCTTAATTTTGGATCCATCCTTTGTTTAACATGGTCCCATCCAGCAACCCATAGGAATATATATGGTTATGGCACACATGTTTAATATGAAGGGCAACCATCAGAAATCTTGTCAGAAGAAACATCACTGAACTGGTGAGCAAGAAGAGTATAGGATAAGGCTGTCTATAATCAACAAAGGGGCAAAGAAATCAGCAAAGAAAACCTTTGCTGAGGTTTTTCTTTAAACCAAGACCAGAGATTCAGCAATCCAAACACAGAGATGACCCAGAGGAAACTATACCACTGTGCCCCAGCAACTCCTGTCAGAGCCACAATCTGAATGTATAGCCACAGGGGCTGACCAACAAACTTTCTCCTGTCCAAGTCCAAAAAAGATGGGTGGGAGATGAGAGAAAATGGATTTTACACAGAATATTTGGAGAAAGGTTCCAGCAAGCTCTGGAGGGATATTCACTACTCATTCTAGCACATCTGACCGTAGGACATATTCTGTATGTATGTTGTTTAAATAGATGTCTGATTATACTGGATCTTAGGTGTTCATTTTAAACCCATTTTCCAAAGGATCCCCGCCCCGTGTCAAGTTACCCGGACTTGTGGGAGAGTAAATTACGTGTATATTTCCCAGTGTTTTATTATAGTACAGAACATTGCTTCTTGTTTTGCCTGCAAATCGCCCTGTCCTGTCTTTTGCTAAAAACTCCTAATTTCAGATCTCTATAAAAAACAACTAATCATCTTAAAGTCCATGATAACAAGGAATGTGTACACATGTAAGATCAATGCAACAGAAGGAATGAGCACTGTACACACAGTACCATTCAGTCCTATTGAGAGGGCATAGGGGAGGATGGGTAGATCAATGAGCAACATCAGGAGACCACTGTATAAGGGTTTAATTTTCGTCCATAACAATCAATGTATTTTGTCTCTGACAACAATCACCTAATAAGAGTACATAGTATAGAAGGGCTAAATAGACTCTTTGGGATAACAAGTGTACAGAGAACACATGAAAGCTCTGACAAGATCACTTAACACTTGCACTTGTCAAACTGATAAGACTAATGTTACCAATAGTATATTTGGCTGAAAGAGCAGCTAGTAAGAAAAGTTCATTTATACTGTTTAAGGCCACCTACACAGTGTATTAAGTTTGAATGGGCCGCCAACACCCACCAAACGTGGTAGTGTGTAACCGAGCTTTGCAATACACTGCAGAACCCACTACCTTAGTGAATTGGGATTCTTTTCTGATTGAATTGTACAAAAACACACTAAAATTTTGCTGCAATTATGTATTTTGCTATAACTGTAGCAAAATGTTTTGTAGCTGGTGTTAATCTATTTAATTGGATTCTTTTGCTTTGTCTGTCACTTTGGATTTCCACATGACAGGAGAGCACAATAACAGGTGTGAGCGGTTGATTTCATTATATTTGATTTAATTACTCTGTTGGGTCTGGATTTTTTGGTGTTTGACTGACAGAGAATTAGACAGGTGAGAGGGTTAGTGTAATTAGGTTTGATTGAATGCTTTGTCCAGCCTGGACTTTGAATGCTTCAGTGACAAACACATATAGTCAGTTTTTTCTATGCAATTTTTAAAAAAGTTAAATTGGTAGTATGTCATTTTTATAATATTGAACACATTTCTCATAAAGCCATTTTGTCCTATAGCCTATGCCGACATTTATTGGGCTATTCTGCACATTAATTGACAAATCCTTTTAGGTACAAAAGCAAAAAAGTCCCCATATTATGAATAATCAAGTAAGGTCTTCTCCTAATGTCTCACCTCCCAAATGTGAGACACAAAAAAATGCTCAAATAATGGGCTTATGATTGTTAATAAAATGGAGCAATCTAAAAAAGGCAGGAAGTTTATGTGCTACAAAGCTTCATAAAACATCAAAAATACTTTTTTATAAGCTATTCATAAAAACAATTTTGACACATGAATGACATATGTTTCTAAATGCAAATACAACTTCCTGAATAACTCCACAAATGAACACAGGTATAAAGGTTACAATTTTAAACCAGATATTCACTGTAACCCAATGCGTTTTATAGGATGAAACCCGCTTCTTCAGGGGAAGGAGAAACATCATATTGGTTTTTCTAAAGACTTTTGTTGCTAAATGTAATAACATGAAACAAAATGTATAAAAAACTTAACGAAAAGAAAATCAGTGTAGGCAATTTGAGTGCCAAAGAGAAACATGCAATTGTCCAAAACCTAAGTAAGGCTGGTGTTTAGTCTAAAACCCCTTTGTACATAGGGCACATTTACCAAGCTAGCAAAATCTGCTCATATATTTTATGTGAAATGCTCCCATTCACACAAGAAATCGTATTAACACATTTAAATAGTCTGTCTGTGCACCCTATTGCATGACAAAACTGCCCTCTTGTAAAGCAATGCATTACAACAAAAGGCATATGCATCATGGTGGACTGTGGTGTGCATTGCAAGCTACTGTAGTATCGCAATAAAAATATATTGCACATATTTAAATGTCCACAATGGCAATCAAATGTATAATTTACCTTTTGTCCTTACTTTTGTGCAGTTGTAAAAAAAAAATGCTATCTTGTCTAAAACATAGGGGAAAGAGCCAGACTTTATTTTCGTTCTTACTTAATTTGTCTGTTTGCCACAGCCCTACACTAGTAAGCAGTAACAAGAAAGGATGAAATTTGTTTAACTTCTTTCTGGCTTATTGCCATCTTTCACAAATGTCTTGGCAGATTTGAATAAATGTTGCTTTCAAGTAAAGTGCTTCAATTTACTAATCCTAACCGATCAGAACTTTGGAGGTTGAATATGTTAAAATAATTAATGCTAAATAATTATCTGCTTTTATTTCTACAGGGAAATTAATTAAATGCCTTAGTTACTCGACCATTACAGTTTCTGAGAAGGGATAATTCAATTGAGTAATTTATTTCTATGCCACTCCATGCCTTTGTCATTTACAGTGTAACATTTATTCTTGCCACACATGTAGCCTGTTCCAGGCAATTTCTACCCCTCCCAACTAATTTTTTATAAATAATATGATCAGCTATGAAGATTTGAGTAATCTTATGAACTGAAATAGATTCAGGTTGTTTGCTTGTCCAGAGGGTGGTTGAATATAGCAGATTAGCTATTGGGCTTTTTAAATTCAACTAAAAAAAAGCTTGGAACCAAACAATTTAAATGCTATAGTGTACTAGGGAATTTTGTTTTGCTTTGTATGATTCTCTAGCAACCATAACAAATGTTCAGAACACTAAAACATATTTCAAATAACTAAATTGCAATATGATTTGTGTAGCAAATATAAATGTGACTCTACACATGCACAATATAATACAGTTTTACAAATACCGTTTTCAGAGACAGAGCTAAAAACCACAGAATCCTTTTAATACCTTAAACAGATAATGTGAAAGCCTCTCCTCTGGCCTTGGGCTCTTCATTTTCCATAGCACATTGTTTAGTTGCTTTTTGTGTATTATGGCACTAGAGATTAAATACAGAAAGGTGAGGTGTGTGGAAGATATAGCTACTTTCCTTTGTGCACAATGTGGTAAGGGCACATAGATGTTTTAACAACAGAAAATATAATTGTTATGCTTAGGTATGAACTCATAGGGCACAAAGTCAATTGCTTTTACCCAGGATAATAAATTCTCACTTAAAACCCCATTTAACAAAACAATGCACACAGCAATAATATTGTAATAAAGAAGGCAACTATTAGCAAAATGACAATAATTATTCCTGTTCTATATATGCATGCTTTTCTCCATCCATTTTCAAGTCATATGTAACTTCTGCCTAATCTTGCCGGTGTTCCGGCATACTGCAGGACAGCACTGCCAGCAAAAAAAACCTTTAAACTAATTGAAAATATATAATTTTATAATACATTCAACATACGTAACTTTAGTTATGCAACTGTACAAGCTGGTATGGCATTTCTATATGACATGCAGCCAGAGAATGTGGTACTTCAATAAAATTATAGTATATATAAAAAATATTACACCATCACAAATCATCTTATTTTCGAATGTTTTCCCATCTATAATGCTCACATTTACTACTGCTTGTTTTTATTAACATCTGCATTTTTTTAATTAACATTTACATGAAAGTGAAGTCTGACAACTTACATGTACCTGTATATGAATACTTATTCATTTATTTTTTATAGTATAAAAGTCTTTTTTATGTTGCGATATATTATTCTGGAACATGTATTTTTTATGTATATAGCTAATTTACATGACCTGGCAAAATCCATAAGGTTTAAATTCCAGATTTTTTAGCAAAGTCACTGCCCCAGCAAAGCTTACATTATAATTACACATATGCACCTAAGGTCCACCGTAGGTAGAAGTTAAATAACATACAGGTATGGTAAAAAAAAAAAAAGGTGGAAACAAAAGCAGCAAAGCAAGCCTGTTTGTACTACAAGCCATGCCAAAAAAATCCCAATATGATAATAATAAAGAATATTTCATAGGCAAACAAAACTTTTGAACACATTTATTTGTTTACCCACAAATATATTGTTTTGAGTGAGATACTCCAATGAAAATACTCCAAACGCTGATAATGTACCTAACACAATCTGCATGATGTTTTTCATTTTGCATCCTTTACTCTTCTTATTGCTGCAGAAAACTCTGTAGTTGGTAAATAGGTAGCTCATCAAGTGGGGTGGCTTCCGTGTTTGTATGCAAATTCCAAAATCTCTCCCCACTATGACCACTGTGTTTTTTTTTATTTTATTTATTACTTTGGGTGTAGCTGCAATAAGATCATTCCATTATTTTCAAAATAGGAATGTGGCCAACTTTTTAAGCACCAGGCTGATGATAGTAGTCGTTGGGACAGGTCAACTAAACAGTCACTCCTTCACACATACAGTACATGATAGCTGCCAACATGTTTTTCACTGCAATTCTTACCTTTAAAAATGTTTGTATATTTTGCTGCCATACCCAGACAGGACTGTGACGGTAAGGTAGTTTCTTGGGAAAGTTCTATTCTTATGCTCTAATTAGAAAAATAGCAGATTTGGCATTTAAATTTTTAAACGTTGTTAAAAAAAAGAAGGGGTATAAGACATTTGTAAAGAAAATGTATTATAAAAGGAAGAAAAACAACAGTTTAACAAATATCATTTAATGAAACAATATTGGGGTGTTGGTTGGCAATGACAGCCAGCAGTCCCAGAGCTAGTGCCGGCCGAGGTTCGCAGAAGTTAGTCCAGGGGGCATTTTAACAGAGCTGAGACAAATATTCCTGTCCTTGTGCTGTTTTAAATGGATCTAAGGCTTAAGTGGTTAAAATGCCTTTAAATTCTGTGATGTATATGCACAAGTACGGTAAAGCATGCATCTTATTACATTAATATTATTTTAAGTCCACAGACATCTTTATTTCGACTTGTTTGCTGACACTTAGAATGGGTGATGTCATCGTTGATGGATGTGGATGTTGAGTTTGATTCTGATGAATTGGCCTTGTGCATGCACACTGCCCTGTGTATTTCAAATTAATCGATTCATTACAACCTCTTGATATGAAAAAAATTGCATTAAATAAAAAAAGCCCTGCTCTACCTCATTTATTATCTGAGAATACTTTCTTAATATCTATCTGCTCTATAATGCATTGCACTTAGAAGCTCTGCAAATATACAAATGCACATTAACTCAGGCTGTAGCATTTTCATTTTAGTTAATATTTATCTCTAATTTAAATTTCTTGTTCTCTTGTTAAATTTCTGTAGTTGAGGCACAAAGCAATTAAAAATTGACAAATTGGCCCAGCATCCGTATCTTCTTTATAAGAGGGCACTTCAGCTTGCAGGCTGCTATCTAACATGCTGGGAAATTAGTTTTAGAGGGTGGGACTTGCTTTGTAAAAATTAGGTTCATGTCTGAATGGATGTTTAACCATCTTGTTACTGTAAGCCTTGAAGAATTGTTAAAACTAATACCATTAAAATACATATTTGTGTAAACATCGGAAATTGTGTTCAGCCATTCTTCAAATTTCCCCACTCTCATCACACAGCACAGCCTAATAAGCAGAAAAAAAGTTACACCCTAATATAGTATCACGCAATGTTACTAAGCTTCATGTAGGCATTTAAATTGTTGCTGCATATTCGTATGTGGTAAGTAAAGATAAATAGCAAACCTTTTCCTTTCATTTCTAAAGGCCCTTTCACACTTTTCTTTTTCTTGAGTCAACACGTGTCACATAGGTTGTGTTAAGGCAACTGATTAATTTTAAATGGCTGCCAACACATAAGTACAGACAGGAAAAGGTTCAGCATTGTCTCTAATGCAGTGAAACACAACTCTAGGTAGTGCGTTACCATGTGTTTTGGTGTTCTGCAATGTTCCCCTCTCTGCAACGCACTGTAGAGCAAAAGTGTATTTCAGTCCTTAGAGTTTAGATACAGGGACACCAAACTATTACTAAATTTCAGTGAAAACTTAGCATTGTCAATCTGGGCAAAATGGTGGTGCAACCAGGGAGAAGTTTGCAGACATTAGTAAGTAGTAGATAGAGAGGCACTGTGTTATTGCTCAATTGTTTCCTATTAAAAAATTTGTAAGAAATTAGTCAACTTCTAAGCCTTGTGATGAATCTTGTGGCCCTTCGTCCACATAATGTTTCAAACTGCTAATGGTTTATCCATCACCTTTTCTTCTGAATACAGCCTAGCTCCCCTTCCACTTCCTCTTCGCTTTGCCTTGTGGCATGGCTGGGCTGCAATACTACTTCTGATCCTCAAAACTCAGTATTGGCCCAGTGTCTTTGGGGACAGGTATGGCTAATGCATCAAATAAAATCCAGTAGATCCTAAATGGCTCTAAGGCAGGTGTGTCAAACTCTGGCCCCCAATGCCCTTTTTTTGGCCCCCAAAGGAATTCTAAACAGCCCCGCTGCTACAATTCCTGGCACCACTTGCGTCTATAGACCAGCGGGCTCTCTGCCTATGCCTGGCCCTGCATTGGACTGTTTTATAGACGCAAATAATGCCGGGAATTTTAGTAGCGGCGCTATTTCAATGAAGAGGGAGTTTCAGCAGCGGGCCACTCATAAGATTTAGCATCTGGCATTTCCAGCAATAGTCTTTTATAAAAATCCAACCATTCAAGTCCATGCCTTGGAGTAGCAAGGAAAAGTACAGCTGAGACGGAGCAGCTGTACTTTTCCTTGCTACTCCAAGGCATGGACATGAATGGTTGTATTTTTATAGAATATGGTTAATATTATTGTTAGCCTGTGCAAAAAGGTTACCATTGAAATTTAATTTAGGCATAGGATTTTTCCTTAATAAAATTAAAAAAAAAGTAAAACCTCTTTGTTTCCATAAGAAAAGAGTTTTATATCTAATGAGAAGGAAAAATTTCAAATTTTTTTCAATAAATTTTAAGGTTGGCCTGCGACTTTGTCTAAGTTTTAATTTTGACCCTCTGTGTATTTGAGTTTGACACCCCTGCTCTGAGTCTATTCATCTTTAGACAAGATTTAAAAATTTTAGGGCAAATACACGTTTTTCCAGTTTTCACTTCCTTTTCAGTTTTGTTGTTGTGATTAGATAGGAGTGATAGTAATATCAATCAAAAGTGCATGATTTGTTTTATGTGTGTATCCAGTTGGAATCCATTCCTAATTATGATCACTTTTTCATACAAGAAAAAGCAATTGGAAGGGCAGGATTTCGTACACATATGTGCAGTGTAATGGGACTTCAAATCAATAACTGGCCAAATTATTGATTAGATTGTGAGCATAATTTGCTTTCATCTTCTATACATATTATATTACATTAAACTTTGATAAATCAATCTTTAATCAATGAGAAGCAATAATCTTACTGACGAAGCTCTGTATATGGTACATGTTATCTAGCTGTATAACTTACGTGTCTCAACTTGCAACTCTTTACAGGTAAGAAAAATGTGTTAAAGTTTAAATGGGTAAATGTCAAGGTTTACACATATATTGCTATTTGCTGAACTGACAGTAAGCAATAGGTGTGAAGACTGTAACCTTGAGTTGTAAACCGGGCTGTTCCCATTTGAAGAATGTCTTATACAGAAGATTACTTCAGCTGAAAAGAAAAGATAACATGCAATGATGAGACAATGCTGCACAGGTCCAGGGGTACAGGGGTGCCTCCATGATTGTCACCTTTATTCTTTATATGTGTGCTACATAGAACATACTAAACAAATTTGAGATATAGTAAGCTGGGCTCTGTGCCAATCAATATTTACCAGGATGACAAAGAACCTGGCTCAGCTGGAGGCTACAACCAGGAGTGAGTGATATGGGGTTGCATGGGTATAAAATGGCTTGGTCTTATAAATGGAAAAAACAGTATGGTGACTACATAGCTAGACAGGTAATAATGGGACTCAAGTTCAACCTATAAAATAAACATTTCTAACCTGTTCTAATTTCTGTACCCAACTTTAACAAAAATGCAAGAGATACGCTGGCTTTTGATTGATGGCTAGCTACATTCAGCAGCAACAGATAAAAGAAGTGACAGGCAGAGTATGATAACCTTCTCTTAATTTAAACTCACAAATGTCTCAGACTGGACAATACTAAGCCTGCCCATTGCCTTATCTCAGGAAATCCATATCCAAGTACTGAAGTTCCATTTCAATGCAGCTGGCTGGTAATGAATAATTAGCCACAACACTATTGGCTAATCATCTGCAGTGTATCATTAGAAAAAATGTGATCTTTAAAATTTAATAGCCTGACAACTATTGTTCCTGGTCTGACAATATCATACTGTGATACAATTATTCCTTTTTAATGTCACATATTATTTTAACACTGGTCAATATTTCCAAACTAATTGTAAGAAAATGATTTAATGAGAGTACAGGAAAGCTACTGCTTAATGAGTAAGTAGTAAGTGTAAAATATCTGCTATTGTCAGTTTAGAATAACACTAACAATTGAATAAATATTAACATTTGACAAATATTTTAATACAATAAAAAAATTGTACACTCACAGGATTTTATAACAGCAATATGTACCACAAGCTTTGGCAAAGCAAGCTTGAACAGCTTTCTTAAAGGGTTTAAAGCAACTCCACCTTCCTCTGTATACATTTTATGTGAAGAGTCCTCTTCCTATGGTGATGGACAAGTCCTGCTTTGGGTATTAGGGGTTGGGTACTAACCCTTACCTTACTACTAAGTTAAGGGTTAGGTTAGGGTTTAAGGGTGATGGGAGAGTTAAATGTTAGGGGTGCTTTAGTGTTAGATAAATTTTTCATTAGGAACACTGGGGTAAAGTTTGACTTTTAATTTCATAGTCATATTTGTATGCTTTTGTTTATAAATTACTTGTGATATTGCATAATATTGCTTTAATATTTTGTAACTCCATATTTACCAAAATACCAAATATACCAATATACCAAAATACCATTGTTGTTAGGAGATGCTTATTTGCCTGGCGATCCTGTTCTGTGCACCATTACAGTTTGTCTTCTGTTCAGCGTTTTTAATTGCAGCAGCAAGGAGAACTAAGAAATAGCAGCACCCCCTGCTTCCCTTTAGCTCTGCAGCCTGAGATGTACTGTATAGGCATCCCTAGCACACTCTGAGGCTGTGCACAGCTGAAGGGGATTTTGGAGGCAGATTATTTCCTGACTTAGTCCTGCTTCCATTGACTGCCAGGGCTTTAAAGCCTTTCTGCTCCCAGTCACCAGTGCCTGTTGTGGCCTTAAGCTAGGCTGACCTGCTGCTGGAGTGTAAATTCAAAAGATTTACTGTTGCTGACCATGTGAGTGTATGCTGCCTCAACTGACCCGACTCTGCTTTCGACTTGCCTTTGTGTACTTTGTCTGGTGGACGGATTATCTGTTTATGACCCCTTGCTTTGTATTCTGGACTTGTCTCTGTTGAAATCTTGGTACTGCTTTATCTGGGGTCTCTTGGTCCTCTGTCAGCACTTCCCTAGACGCCATCCCTGGCGCACAGAAGTCCTGGGGGCAACCATGTGCTGGGATGGAGCATCTAACCTCCCGAGGCTGAGCGGGGGCTTGCTATAGACAAAGAGTGTGGCAGTAGATTGGGGGACTGGTGTCTGGTGAGTACTGTTGCTGGACCAGAGCCTTACAAAATACTAATTGGAGCTGCAGTCCTGCCGACAGCTCTTAATGCAATGCTGACAGGAGGAATTGATACAAAATGTGAGTTACTAGGTAAATATCCTCAGAGCCTTTTTCGACTTTAGTTTAGATTTAGTGACTACGGGATCACATTGTAAATATATTATAAGTCACATACAAAGTGTACTGTGTCCAGTCCAATTTAGCAAACTGATTACCTTGTACTGTGGGACAAGAGCAGAGAAAACAATCAATGTGCGGTACCGCTAGTTAGGAAATGCAGCCTTCATGTAATGAGCCAATATAGCTGACCTATGTACATGAGTATTGCAATCTATGCAAACAAAGCAATTATTATATTGACACTTTGATAAAATTATTAGTATACTAATATATTTGCATGCATAGTAAGAAAATAATCATACAAACTACTATAGATCCCTTTTACCAATTTTATAAATATAACAGAAGACAACAAGGGGAATACATGTTTTTCTATATTGCTAAGGGGGTTTTATAAAGTACAAATTCTCTGTTGGTTGTAGCATGCAGTAAGCACTTGGTGGCACTATTATTTCTTTGTTCCAATATCTGAACATGTTGAAGTACCTATGCTGGAGTCAGTATTTATTAGTGTGTGAAGCATGACAGTGATAGCGCAAAGCATACATAGTAAGGCTGAAAAAAAGACCAATGAGTTCGTATGGATCTCAAATTAAAAATATTTACCTTGTTTCATTATGAAAGACGTCTACATTGTGCAAGAATAGTTTGTGTACACAATATTAATAATAATAATAATAATAATATTGCTGTGAATTAATAGTTTAGGATCGGTTTGCATCTTGGGGTTGTTAGACCATAAACAGTATGATTACAGGGTGTTCTTAATATTAGATAATTTACTGCCTGTTTCTCACTAAACATTTTTGTAGCTTTAAATAGAATAGGCAAGAATTGCTGGCAGCTTTATTTGTACAATTTTTCCCAGGCTACTTCAGGTCCTGTTCTAGTGACCCTATGTGAAATTAACTTAAAGCTCCCCAAAAGGGTCAAAGACCGCAATAAAAACCCAGCAACATTTTAACTCTTCCTCTCAAATGTAAAGGTTTTTAACTGTAACTTGGTTTAAAAAATATTTTCCTTTTTTGGGTAAAGAGGGACAGGGTTTGAACCTAACCTGACCTGACAGAGTGGGAAAACTTCCATAAACCTACTTTTTTTTGCACTTTCCATAGGAATATTTGATAAGTTTTTGGCCAGTAATATTCTCAATTTTTAGCAGACAACCTCCAATGTTCCAGGAGATGGCCTTGGCCAATGAGTGTTTTTGTATATGACCTTGTAGCATCTTATTCACAAACATCTACAGTGCCTAATTCCCTATACAGAATTGATACGTATATAAATCTAGTTTGCCTAGGTGCTATCTGCTATCTGGTATCTGTAAAAACTTTTAGTAATATTTTAGGTAATAAAATGTTCTACACACAGAGCTAGTAACAGAATTAGGGGTCTATTTATACTCACTTAGACTCACTCTGGTGGAGAATCAATTACTTTCATTGAAGTCACATGGACCTGGAAGATTCCCCACTACAGAATGTTTAGTAAATGTCAGATTTATTGCTCTATAGACCCCTTAGTTGTAGTACATATGAATGGGCTCTGAATTTTCAGAATCATTTGTAAGATGTTAGACAAACAGCACAAGCACAGAGATAGCAAATAAATTGCATCATGTCCATAGGATTTCTGTCTGTTTAGCAGTTTGCATATATAAATACCTTTTACATACTTAATACTTGTCTCTTCATCAGTATACAGTATGAAAAGTCCATACAGATTTATGATGCAATGCTCAGCAGTTCCTAGCAGAATGCTCACTATGTTTCATATGGTAAACTAATTACGGACTATAGGGTAAGTTAGTTTTCATGTTGCAAAAATCATTCTCCCAAATACCTACTTCACGTAATCTAAAGGTTCAATAAAGCAGCCAGGAAAGTGTTATTTTCAAAAGACGATCAGCAATTGCAGCCCCATATTTAAAGGAAAGGATTTATTTGAAATAACCTTGTCAGTATTCAAAATATCCCAAAGGGCAACTCCCTACAATACAAAAGTTATCATCACTAACCTATCTGGTGTCCAACGATGGTTATAGATAAAATAGGGGCCACTGTGGCAAAGTGGGGGCCACAAATGTGTAGCATTCCAGCTCCTTGCACCCTTACAATTCTGTCAGTTTGGGCCCTGAAGAATGCCACTACTCTCTGCTTTAGTGGTTGGAGCTTGGAGCCGAAGCACTCAATAGAAGACAAAGGCAACATCTCTCCGGGAAGCTCCAAATGCTAAACAGTCAGCAGGAGGCTGCAGTGTTGAAATTAGTGAAAATATGAGGCTAATCCTTTTTTTTATTGCTGAAATGTAATTGGGCTTTTTGAGCCTTTATAGGTCCTAATTAGAAATATATTTTAAAGCAATATTTTAAAGCAAGAAATCAGCAAAACCAATTTCAAATCTAAAAAATCTATAGCCACAATTGCTTTTACAGATGGCATGTCCAATATACTGTATATGCATACATACAGTAGTCCCCCGTTTATTGCAGGGGTTACATTCCAAAACCACCCGGGATAAACGAAAATCCGCTATACACAGATGCCACCCTCAAATGCTTTTTGTTTATTGTTTAAGCCATTAATTACCCCCCCTCCCCCCATACTGTTTTTAAACACACACAGAAAAAAATTGCAAGCATATAGCAAGATGAAATTTGGGTAAATGCGTAGAAATATCACATTTATAGTGAGTAATGTATGTACTGTACAATACCTGTACCGAGAAAATCCACCAAAAAAATTAGTTATGTTTTAAATAAAAATCTGCGATATACGAGGACCGCAATATATGAACCGGGATTTAGAGGGTGATTACTGTATATATATAGTATATAATCATAATTATAGTATGACTGTTAATGCTAGGTAATGCTCTGTTGGGAATTACTGAAATAAACAGAAATATAGTGTGTTTAATGTGTAATGTTTGAAGCGTAAATGTGACTGAAAAAAAAAAATTCCAAGCTCGCTAAAGTTATCTTGAATGATTAAACTGTCACAAGGGCAGACAGCATAAACTGTAAACAGCACTATCAGCTAATGAACATTCTCAGTTATTTATTGTTTTACAGCAGTATAAAGAAACCATCAACAGAAAATAAATAGAGTTTAGGCTAAATTTATAGATAATGCTTAAAGGAGCTGCTTACCTATTGACAGAAGGGACCCTTTTGCCTTCATTATTTTGTAGAGAATGACACCCCAGCTATCTGGTGTAACATGCATTTTTGAAAATTGTATTTATTATGACAATAGAGGAAGTGCAAACTGATGACACCCAAATGCTGTCCCACCAATGCCATCACTTTCCATTATCCACACAAGCCTGGGATTAAAGAGTATTGCAGGAAGCTTGCTTCAACCAAGATTAGTAAATCATAACTGAACATGAATTAGAATTTAAAGTAATCCTGTAACCACTAAATCATATTTGCCTGATAGATAATCTGTAGAAGAAGTGTAAATATATAATTACCTTTCTAAGGAAATATGTATAACACAGGAGACAGGAAAACAGCCAGGCACTAGCGTTATCATCACTGACAGCCCCCTTACAATTCAACCATTTTACAAGACTACAGTATGCATCCTGTCTTCAGTTTACATTTTGTTCGGGTTATATGTAGGACTGATTGATATATAAGGCACAATAAATTCACTAATCTCTTTTTTTTAAATAAACTTAATAGTGTACTTTACAAAAATTAGAGCAAAGACACTGCATATGGACATGTGGGAAGCTGAGTTGAACTTGAAAAAATGCCAAGAGCTCATGTGCATTGAAGACATGTTGCTTCTCCACTCCACAGCCACTGCAAATAATATATAGTTTAAGGTGTGTAAAATATTTGTTCCTTCCTGGACTGCAGTGGTTCCTCCTGCCAACTTCTATGTTAAAACAGGACATTAAAGCCTGCAGGAGGAACCACAGCGAGCCTACTGGGGAAGTATTCTGTTCATCTAACTATCTAATACTTGCAGGTACACTACAGCAGGTATGATAATGCACAAGGCTAGTAAATTGTAGCTCCTGATCCAAGGATTATGTTTTATGTATTTTTTATAATGACTACAAGTTGATCAGATAAGCTACATCTGTTCATGCCCACTTCAACTTCCCCCATGTCCACCTATACACCATGTCTTTGCTCTACTTCTTGAAAAATACAAGTCTGAGGAAAACAATAAATATGTTTCCCTTTGTTCTCCTTTGCTTGAAATTGCTTCATTTGGTATACTGAGGTTTTATACCACGCTAAATAATTTGCATTATAGAGTATAATAAACAGGCATTGATATAAACAGAAAGCAGGATGAATACTGTAGTCAATCTAGAATGTAAAAATAACACTAGCATGCTAATCAGGAAACTCTACAACTAAAAAATAGGTGCCATTCATTCCTGCAAAATGATAAAAGGATAGATAAATGATAAAACTAGTTATTTCTAGAGCAAGAGAACACAGATGGGAGAATTTATGACAATTTCATAGCCCAGATAAAGGTTGTCCTGTGAGGTCATGCAAAATAACTGACCCCTATTTTTTGTTTAATGGCCTGAAAATTCATTGCAAAGTCAGAAAATGTACCTGTTTCTTTTTAAAAATCAGTGATTTAAAGTAAGAAAGAAGCAATAAGGTCAGCATGGCAGCCAGGCAACTAGCAATCCAGAAATGGAGGCCTCCATTAGTAGTTGCGGACAGGGTATATGTGTTACGATTCATCTATATGGAAGGTGTGCTTTAATGCAGCAAGCACAAACACAATTTGAGTTTTTTTTTGTTAAAAAAAGCCACATTATAACTTTTACTCAATCTCTAAAAAACACATCTCTATTTCTGCCTAATATTGAAATTTCAATAGCTCTTTATTTAAATGTTTAACCTCTATCTTATTATAGCAGTGAACTGTATATCTGGACATACTGGAGGAGACCTGACCCCCCACCAATTCGCCTGTGACTGAAAAGAGTTAATAAGATCCATCGCATGGAGGACATAACTGGTAGGAAATTCTTTAACATGTACTTCTATTAGTCTCAGTTTATGGATTCAATGGAATACAGGCACCACCAGCACTTTTCCTGATTGGATAAGTCTAACCATGTAGTCCCTTTCGTATAGATCTAAAAATCATATATTAACACAATACAAATTTACCCTATACCTTGCCCCTAAACTAAGTGGTATACCCAATGCTTTTTTAAGTTTCAGAACACCAGGGTCCCCCACATGTTTTTTTGTCGATTGTTATACCCTGGTATGTTAATACATATTGTTGCATATCACCTGTTATTTCCTGCTGTTTTTCCCTCTCACCCTACGAGGGGAAATACAAAGATAGATCAGCAAATTAAAGCATGACTTAATGTCATGCTTTAATTTGCTGATCTATCTTTGTATTTCCCCTCCCCTATTTTGTTGTACCCACAAAATGTAAGTTTCTAAATAAAGAATGTTTTACAAAAAAAGCGTGTGGCCTCTTTTTCTATTAGGGTAGTGCCCTTTGATAACTTCTGATACTTTAAAAAATATTTTTTACAGCAGTTTTGTGAGTACACGTACTTTTGTGGCTGCAAATAGTTAATTATTGGCAAAGCAATATTTTGGTTGCACAGATTTTTTAATGAGAAATGCAAGTCAACACAGAAGACAAGTGGTAAACGGAATCGATCCAGCCTTCCAAGGATGAAGTATATTGTGGTGAATCAGCAGTAACTGTTGATGGGGTGACCAATCAGACAATTCACTTCATCAAAAAGGAAATAAAACTTATGTTTGCAATTCAGAGTTTGGCTTCCATCCAAACTCATCTGTTTTGGGTCTTATTAATTAAGGAAAGTGAATCTAGGCAACAGAACTTTTAGTAGAAATGATTGAAAATTAGATTTGTCTTGATTAGTTGTGGGCGAGTTAGATAATGTGAAATATCTAGAACAAGCAGAAATTACATAGACAGATCTATTCTTGTCTTTAGTCTGGTCATTGACTTTATTTTGTAGTTATTTTCAGTTATTCTATTTAAAATTTAGCTTGTACTGTCTTTGAGGCTTACTATAAATCAGTGGTATCCAACATTTTGGACCTACAGGCCACTAAATGCATGGGCTCCGGACCGTGCATGAGTGGGCAGAGCTGTGTGTCACTTAAAGGGGAAGAAACTTCCCCCAGAGTGACATCATGATGCCAGAATCCACCCACTCTTCCATCACAGGTCTAAGCCTGCAACAGGAGAGTGGGCAGGTAGCGGCCCAGAGGCTGCTATTCATATGGCAGACATGGTCCGTTGCTCGTAAATGCTCAGCAGAGCTAGCTAGGGTGCTCGGCACTAGTGGAGACACGTTGCACGAAAACTGAGAGCTGTGTCTTAGCCAGCTAAGTACCCAGGGATGATTAAGAGGCTATTTCCTGATTGGCCAGCGGGATGGGCGAAACTTGGTAAACTTGGAAGAGCAGGCGCTCCCAGGGTCAGAACTAGTATAAGAAAGTATAGGGGAGGTACTGTATGCTCCAGATAAAAAAGTTTGTAGCTCCTTACTAGGGAAATGTAGATTATACCAAAAAAGTGAAAAAACAGGTATTTTGCTTAACTTGTCTGTGGCATTTGCCCAAAAAGAAATAATAAAGTGTTTTTAGAACACAGAGACAAAAATTGAAGCATGAATTAAGGGATGTGCAGGTTGCTTAGTTTACATTGACAACCCAGTATTCAGAACTTTGTTGCTGTATTTGTGAAGAAAAGGCTAGGACTTAAGAACTGTACACCATGCGTGATCTGAGTGGTCCATCTTACTTCTGGAGTCCCACCTTTAAATCAAAACTCTCCCTTTATATAAGAGTCTTTAATTCACATTAGTAGCCCCCTTTTCATCAGAGCCCCTGCTGTCCATCAGAATGCTGCATCTATAAATATTTCCCCAACCCTCTGTTAACCCTAGACTCTCAGAAGTTTACCCAGTAATTTACCCTCACCAGTCACCTACTAAAGCTGGCAAAGGAGATTTTCTACTACTTTCTTTGCAAGGCAAATTACATAATCTAATCAGACCCAGGAACGAGAAACCAATACCAGAAGATCTCCTCTTCCTCTTCTTCAACGGTCATGAGAAAAGCTGGTAAAAGCCCTCTGGAACGAGGGGCCTGGTCAAAACCTTTGCAACCTTTGTTTCACTGTTCAAGTTCCCTTCTCTACCCTGTACCAGAGTTGTACATTTCCCAAGTATCACATGGCTTGGAGGAAAAATAAACCTGCTCTGCCAGGTCCTCTTTAAGACTCAAAGTTTTTTCTAGTTTCTGGTTGAAAAAGGGGTCATGGGTTGTGTAGAGTGTGCCATCCTGAATATTTCATTTTATTTGAATGCTTGCTGAAAAGTGAGGATGGGTTAGAGCCTCCTGACACTGACAGGAGCTGTCTAAGATGGGGCTGGTTACATTGCTAGCTGGTTACGATCCCCATCACTGCATCATCTTAAGAAAGGATTCAACTTACCTTTTTCACAAAGTATTTCTTAGAGTCATCTATTTAATTCGCAAAACGACATTTTAATTCAAGCTCCTGTGCATTGCCTTCAAATCCCTCCTTACATTTCTGACTTGGTAAAAAGTCTCCGCTCCTCCAATGACCTACTAATGTCTTCCTCACTCATAACCTCATCACACGCATGGATACAAGACTTTTCTAGAGCTGCCCCAACTCTCTGGAATGGTCTTCCTCATCCTATTTGGCTTGCTCCTACTTTCTGCTCATTTAAAAGAGAAATCAAAACCCATTTTTTCAAATTTGTCTACCCATCTTCTTCAGTCTTTTGAAACCATCACTACTTCCCACCACTACATATATCTCTCCTCCTATTGTGTGTAATTTCCCCCTCCTACTGGATTGTAAACTCTTCGGGGCAGGGTCATCTCCTCCTGTATGTATTCATCCTGTATGTATGCTTGTATTCGTCTGTCATTTGCAACCCTAATTTTTCATCTTAGCAATTTAATTTAATTTACAGCGCTAGGTAATATGTTGGCGACATATAAATCCTGTTTATTATTATTATTATTAATATTATTAATAATAATAATAATGTTCACAGGTAATAATAAGCACATTGCCATATTAATTTAGTCTAATAGTAGCAGGCTTCCTGTAATACCTGCCACTGGTATATCTTAACAGGAGTACTGGCTGCAGCCCTGACCAGTGTTAAGCAGTCTTTAATATGTATTGACAAGCTTAGGAAGACTACTAGCCTGAAATCTTCAGGGATTTACTAAATAATTGAAGCTTCCTAAATGTCTGCCGAAAATTATGCCCTTCAGAGTAGCGATTACAAACAAAGCTTATTGCAGAAAACTTAAGTGCTTTAATCAATGTCTAACACTTACTACAAGGGAAGATTAAACAATTCCCATGTGTAGCCTTATGACAATGGAAAGGGCCATGTAAAATTGTTAATTAAATCACCTTGGCCCTATAAAGATCAATTGCAGACAACCAAGTGAAACCATTCAAGGAACTACTAATGCAATGTAGCAAACACTGCTGAAAATATAGCTCACATTAAAACTTACAGCGTTTTTAACATATTTTAGGGTACTCTCCAAAATGTTTTTGTTAGAAAAAGAAAAATAATGTTAAATATGAAAGACCTAATAAAAAAAAGGTTAATTTGCTTCCCCCCAAATTGACCTCAGACTGTGTTAATGACACATTACTATGGTGGAGACATTAGATTGTGAGCCCCTTTGGGGGGCAGTTAGTGACATGACTACAGACTTTGTAATGTTCTAAAAGGAAAATAGACACAATTTTACACAGTAAAAACAAACTGTAATAACTGAGACAACAATGTCATAAAATACTACTAGGTTTATAAAACTGATGAGCAGATAGCCTTTGAGCCAAACAAAATGTGCCATAAAGTAGAATGAAAACACTGTGCTATACAAGTTCACATTAACGATAATGACATGATATGCAGCATTTTGAGATAAGAGGTTTTTCACTTCATACTTACACATTAAGTTACAGCCACTCAACAAAATAGGACGGTATGGTTTAGTTATGGCTGAACATTGACTTGTAACAGGTAACAGATGCTAAAAGTACAGGGGTACATTTGATACCTAAAAACCTTGCACCACTTATCCCACATCTCTCCTATCTATTCTACCTAGGTGGTCACTTAAGACAATGAAAGAAAATATTCTTAGATTTACTTCTAATAGTTAAATGGCTTTGTTTATTTTCATTACACTACAATACTTTTTGTACTGTCCATTCCTTTTCTCTATTTATTTATTTATTTTATCTATTTATTATATTTATTTTTTCCCTTAAACCTGATATAATTGATCATGCTGAGGGAGAAATCAGATTTTTTTAAATGATCTATTAAGAACACAAATTTGGAAGCATTGATTGTAAAGAAGATGTGAAGTGATTATCAGCAGTTTCATGTAATGTGTTTTCAGGCATTGACTGTCTTTTGAAACATATTTCCAGTCCTCCAACAACTCCTACAGCATGCTAACAGTCCTTGGTCATCCTTTTTTAAATTATCTGCAGTCTCCGGCATCTCTTGCAGCATTTATGTGCTCTTTTCCCATCTCCTCCTCCATCTAACATGTTTTGATCCTCTGACAGCTTTATGTAGTATTACTAAATATTATATTAAACCCTTTGCTGATGTCCAGGGTTGCCCCTGAGCTGGCAAAGTAGAAAAAATTCCCTTGCAGTGCCCTTCCCACACTTTTCCTGCACTGCAAACATTACCAGCCAGATATGTTGGGAAATTAGATTGGACAAAAAGTCGGCATGTGCACTTGAATACAATTCTCTCCATATATGAAATTATTGGCAGATTACAGAAGAGAGACTTGGGATCATTTTTTTTTTGCAGTAAATCAAAAATAAAATAATCAGTGTTGCTTTTTGTGGCTGTTTTTTAACAAGGATAGACTCATTGCATACTCATTACTTACATACATACATTCATCTCATTATTTTTTATCATCTCCTTGCTTCTTTGAATAGCACGCCATTCAAAACAATGGGAGACGGCAAGGGTTACTGAATCACAGTCACAACCATTTTTGGAATGCAAGCTGTCACTAGGGAAAGCCTGGATAAAGGTCACTAAGCCATCATTGCCTGGCAGCTCTACCTCTTCCTGTGATCTGTAAATGCTGTTTGATCATATTCTAGAAAGTGCTGCCAGCCCCACTGCCAGCCCCACAGAAAGGGAGAGAAATTTCTAAATTAGCAGCAAACAAAACAAAGTCCAGAAGTGTTTGATCCCTGAACTCGAAAATGACAAATTTTCCATTAAGTGGTGAGGGTGAAATGAAAAGAAAGATATGTTTGATTCTTTTACAAAAATGAAGCTTTAATAATGCAGTAATATAAACATATTACTATAAATAATCTTAGATTATTTTCTTATTTATGTAGCAGACCAGCATATTCACATCATGGTACAGAAAAAAAATGTACTACAGGTTGACAATCGAAAATCCGGCCATCGATAATCCGACTCCTTCAGTTTTCAGGCATGAATTTCGGAGCGCATTTTCAATACATGTACTGCATTACACTGTTTGGCCACTTATGTTTTGATGGCGCTGTTCTCCTGAAACAGCTGTTAGGTCTTGCTTGCTACACTAAATACACCTTAAGACATCCCTGCTGCCTGCTCAGGTCCAGACGTTGCCAGATTTTTGAATGTCAACCTGTATTTACATCCCTCTTTCTTCCACTTCGACTTTTAGGAGCTTGCAGCTCAAAGTCATAGGCCTCTTGGTAGTATCTCAGTGGCACTAAAATACCCCAAGAATATATCTATATATTTTATTTATAAATGTAATTACTATAGTTCATCCGTTACATAGCTTAGTGTGCGTTGGAGATGTTAGTTATACCTGATTCAGTTAACAGGTAGTTTGTAGGTGAAGTCAGCCTTTTTTCATCTTAGCTATTCTGTTTTGTTTTTTTTTCTGAACCCTTTCTATTATATCTTTTACTTTGATTATTTTTTGTGTGTGTGTGTTTTTAGGCTGCAAAACAACAAAATGTAAATAGTTTGAAGGTGTGTAATTTTCCTCTATACCTACTATATGGAGTGCTTACATCTTCCAAAGCACTTTGCAGCCCATTTTGTAGTTTACAATGTTATGTCATTAACATTGTCTTAGGCTAATTTGTTGGAAAGGCAATAAACCTACTAGTATTATTTGATTGGTAGAGGAAACACTATAGTAAACACTATGCAGATTTTATCCTATTTAAAATCCAAAGAACCCTAGTGCTGGCTCTTTGGCTAATTGTGCAGGTATTGTACTGAGCAGGTCTAATTATCAGCTACACGGAACCTGTGTGTAATTTATTTGTGTTTAGTTTTAAGTGGATGAGGCTGCAACCAAGGAATAACATACTTGCTGACAATTTATGGGAATTTACCCTAAAACTTCAATATTGAAAAAAAAATTAAATACACACTAAGGCTACGTACACACGTGCATGCATGAATGAGTGTTGTACATACATCACTGTTCTGCTTTATGGAGAGAGGAGAGGGTAGAAAGATGGAGAGGCACCCCTCTGCGCGCTCTCCCTTTACTTTCACTACAATCGCTCCTCATCCGTCATCTGTTGATCCGCCATGATGGTCGTTCTTACGTCGAGTGGTGTACACACGCCATATTCTCATCCAATATCAACCATTTATCGAACGAGAACCATCTGATGTGTGTACATAGCCTAAGGCACTATGCTGACTTTTCAGATTTAAAATGTTTTGTTTTCATAGATACATCAGCCAATAATAAGAATGTTAGTATTACATTTAGGTACGCAATTTATACACATCCAACATGTACAGACACATCCACTGCATCTCTATTGCAATTCAGTTACCCAGGCTCTTATCTTACAATGGAACAGGATTTGTAGCTAAAATGTGGACTAATATATATTTATTTTATTTCTTGGAACAGAGTCTAATATTAATACTATGTACACCGGTATGTTTACAGACATTTGCAGTTTACAATGGACTTGATTCCCATAAACAGCTACATAAAGGTTTTGGACAGTGGAGGGAGCAGTAAAACCATAAGAAATAATTACTCATAGCTGGAGGGATGCCCACCTCACACTTGGCACTGAGAGCTATCAGGTGATCAATACTGTTTTGTCATTTAGTTTATGTTGCACGAGGATAAGATTGGAATTTTTGTTCTGTACTGGTAATTAGCCACCAGTATGGACACAGTGCAAGTGGAATTTTCCATCTCTTTTCACCTCTCACCCTTACCTTTAGACTAAACGGATCACTGGTGTGCCCTGTTTGATAATCTGAGGCACAGTGGTTTCAGTGGACAATCTTTGAGCCTTTATAGTAATGATTGGTATTCAGGTGCTAGGCGTCATTGTATTGGCTGTAGAAATATTAATAAATTAATACATTACATAACATGTCTTTGGAAAAAAACAAATTGAGGTCAATCTTCTCCAACTATGAAATATGGTAATGTTTTAACTTTAATTTTATGTGGGTAATATTGGAAGTTTTGAGAGACAGAAAGAGGTTTGTGGCTCAAAATTGTGAAAAGTTATTTATGTAATTATATGTTTTTGATACATACATAATTATTCAATACATTTCAGTAGGTAATATCCCCAGCTCTGTTAATCTTCAGAGAGATGGGATAATATGATCTATACATGGATATACTAGTAATTGTAAAGCTGAGTGACCATAATTATTGTATACATTCCGACCCGTTTCACCACGGTAGGGCTTCTTCAGGGGTGCAATATTGTATACGAATTGTTGTGTTCTGTGCACATAGAGCAATACATATAAAATGGGATATTACCTATTGGAATGTACTGAATATTTATGTATGTATCAAAAACATAATAATACATAATTTTAAGCCTCAAACCTTTCTTCCTCTTCAAAACTTCCATTATGTAGTATTTTTTAGGAGGTTGGTTCTCTCAATTTCTGGATAGAGAAGTATCACCCAATATGTACAGATAAACACACACACACACATATATACACACACACCCACACACACACACACACATATATATATATATAGTTACTAATAATCCAAGACTTGTTGGACACAGCAGACAGCAAAGTACCTATACAAAAAAAATCTATTTTTATATCCTACCTAGCTGATTACCCAGCGTTGCCCAGGTGTTTATTTATTTCAATCTTATATTATACAGGAAAAATAATCAAATAAAGCTATAGTGTTAAATCAAAGAATTGTTTTTTTACAGGTTTTAACTGTATAAGTACAATATACAAATAAAATACAATTAAATTAGATAAACCTAAATGAATGGCATATTTTCCACGGCTATTTTAAATATTTTTATAAGAACATTGTGCTCATGAAACATCCTTTGTAATTTTAGGACAATCTGAAATTTTTTTCCTGAGATGTAGGTGCACCTCTGGTCAGTTTCTTTTAGTTCGTTTTCAATAAAATATAGTTGTAGAACTTTTGGTAGTTGATCGGGCAGCAGAAGTAACGATCCCGCTTTATGGTAAATTTGCCCTTGCACCATGAATGTGGATGGAAATCCAATCTGTTGAACAACTGATGTGGTGCCGAATAATGTCCTTTGCAAACATGAGTTGACTATTTGAAGTATTTGCTGATGTGTAATTCCAAAGTTCTTGTGGTGGTGTTTCCAGTTGTCAGAGTTTGACTTTCCCTTTTTGTGCAGCAAATACTAGGAGACTCAGATTTAAACTTCTTGGCCTGACAGCTGCGAGTAGTCTATGTGGATCATAGTGGAATCCTTCAAATGCTAAGCTAAAATGTTGTGCAGTCCATGATCGTCTGGCTCTTTCCTCCATTTCGTGTACTCGGGTCTCACGCTGTTGTACTGTCCTTGAAGCTCTAGATGAAGTCGCTCTATCTCTGTTATCCTGTAGTGGGGTCTCACACTGTTATCCCTGTCCCTGAAGCAAATACCAGGAGACTCAGTTTTAAACTTCTTGGCTTGACAGTAACTACAAACCATTTCCATTTTTCCGATGGTAACACTTGCATGCTGCTAGTAGTCTTTATGTGGATCATAGTGGAATCCTCCAATGCTAAGCTAAAATGTTGTGCAGTCCGTGATCGACTGGCTCTTTCTCTCATTTCGTGTACTGTCTCTGAAGCTTTAGATGTAGTAGCTCTTTCTCTTATGTCCTGTGCTCAGTTGTCATGCTGTTGTACTGTCTCTGAAGCTCTAGATGTAGAAGCTCTATCTCTGTTATCCTGTAGTCAGGTCTCACGCTGTTGTACTGTCTCTGAAGCTCTAAATGTAGTAGCTCTCTTGCGCAGTGTGACAAGTCTTCTTTTCCTGCCCTCAGGATTTTCTTGTCTATGGTGTTGTTTCATTTTTTTTTGTCTTTGATTGCACTTGGCCAATTTGCCTTACGTTTTCTCAAAGCCATTATTACAGGCCAGAAATTTGTAAAAGAGTCCAAAAACAAAGTTTGTAAGCAAAAGACACACTGTCACTGAGCAATACATACACACATGCATGAAAATATACTTCTGACCACAGCGCTGTACAAAGGTCGTTCACATGAGTCATATGTCTAGCAGTTTGGTTGAAATGTCTCCATGCGTTTCCTAGTGATCACATACACACATCTATATATATAACACATACATCTAAATATAGCTCTGACATATAGCATAGCACTGTACAAAAATCAGCGGTGCACTCACATGAGTCTGAGTCATATGTCTAACAAGTTTGGTTTTAAGTTCTAATGCCTTTCCGAGTGATAGTGGAACATAGCAAGTTTGGTTGAAATGTCTCTATGCGTTTCCTAGTAATCACCAAATATAGCTCCGACATAAAGCATAGCGCTGCACAAAGATCAGCAGTGCACTCACATTAGTCATATGTCTAGCAAGTTTGGTTGAAATGTGTCGATGTGTTTCCTAGTGATGGTGGAACATAGCAAGTTTGGTTGAAATGTCTCCATGCATTTCCTAGTGATGACATAGACACATAAATACATCCGAATATAGCTCTGACTTCTAGCACAATGCTGTACAAAGATTACTGGTGCACTAACATGAGTCTCAGTCATATGTATGGAAAGTTTGGTTGAAATGTCTCCATGCATTTTCAAGTGATGGTGGAACATACACACATACATCCAGTTTATATATATATATATATATATATATATATATATATATATATACTAGCTGATTACCTGGCGTTGCCCAGGTATTTATTTATTGCAATCTTATATTATAGTCCAAAAAAAGTATGTAAAAATATAAGCAAAAGGCACACTATGCTGAGCAATACATATACACATACATACATAGATGCAAATATACCTCTGACATATATCACAGCGCTGTACAAAGATTAGGGGTGCACTCACATGAGTCTCAGTCATATGTCTAGCAAGTTTGGTTGAAATGTCTCCATGCGACATCCAATAATACAAAGACTTATGTCATATAACTGTACAGAATAAGAAATCATTATAGCCAGCCAATTAATATGACCTAAACCATCATATGGAACCCTGGTGTATGGTAATGAAGAGGGTTCATATGTTAGAAAGGAGACATATTTCAGTGCATGTGTGATCAGTAACAAACAAGGAACCATTGGATGCTTTCCAGAGATGTACATAAATATGTATACTGTGTACATGGAAGCCTGTTACAACAAACAATGTAGGCTGACATTTCATTTATAGTAACATTTGTGCTTACTGACAATGTAATTAAATTGTTACATTGTTAATTTTAATATTCTCATTAGCCAGTTGTAAAACTGTCACTGTTATCAGTAAAATAGGAGCAACTGTCATTGGTTCTTAGTGCTTACAGAGCAGGGCCTCAGGTGCTAATTACAGAGCGAGCTCTGAAGGATATCCTGAGTTATTAAAATCCTAAGGGTATAAAGTCAATGGTTCACAAGTGGTTAGGATTGCTTAAAAAACTGTCCAGTAATCGTTTCCCAAAAGGCTTTCAAATGCAGATCTTTACTGACTCCTTTGACTTTTACAGCTTAAGTCAACACAGAAAACAATAAATCTGCTGATCCACAGTGTGAACTATAGGATACCGAGATCCCTGTATAGCTTAAAACAGAATTTCTCAACCAGATTTTTTCCAGATGAGTTCTTTGAGCAATGAGCAATTTGTGCACCCCAGGTTGGACTAAGTGACACTAATGATCCCTTTTGCCTATCTATAAGTGTGACATTTTCCCCTCAGCCAGCAATGTCAAAGGTATTCATCTCACTGACCACCATGCTAATAAACTGTGAGCTATAGATATATAGTAATATCCATAGCAGGGTTCCCTAAAAAAAGCCAAGAAAGGCTGACGGAGTAAAGTATGAGTAAAGTATGAATACATTTTGTATCATTATATTATTTACAGAAAAAGGCAGAGATGGTGGTAACATCTTTAAAATGGACCTTTTACTACACCAATCACTTACAAATACAGCAACACTTTAGGGGTCTATTTATAAATGTTTCACCCAAGATTCCCCCAACTTTTTCTCAAATTTCACACTTTTTCACATTGGATTTAATGAGAAAATGTAAGAATTGTAGGAAGAAGGGAGAAAGGGGAGACACACCTTCAAACGGGGTCTTGCCACACCTCACTCACTAAAGCTATGTACACACCTTCAATAATTGTTGTTTGAAAACCAACGATCAACGCTTATTAACAATATCTGTGAACGATTATGTACATGCAGATAACGATACGATTGTTCAAAGATAATGTACATATGCTAGATGTGATTGTTTGAACGATACAGAACGTGACGTGCACCATGTTTTGTCAGGGGGCTGGCTCTAAAAATCCTGGAAAAGAAAAAGGACTTACAATAGCATACAGGAAAAGATAGTGGCACAGAACCAAATTAGAGGAAGCAAAAAATAGCACAAAATTAATAGGACAGCGTGTTTTAATGGGCAGAGCTACAAATTGCTACCCCTCATTACTAAAGCACCATAGACCACCCTAGAAATTTGGCACCCTGCTCACACCTCATTACCTAAGTGACATTCAGTGCAAGAAGAAGGACCATCCTCCACCAGCCGTAACACCCTTATTGTGTGATATCTTAAAAAGTAGAATGTTCACTCATTCCACTAATGTTTTGTTCACATAGAATATACCCAATCCCTTACATGGAACTGAGAAGTAATAGGAATCACCCAGTACATTATACAATTACAAATAATTACAGCAGCCTTTTTTTTTATCCTACATGCCAAGAAGAATTCTTAGACAAATTTCTCTGATTACTTGAAGTAGAACATTTTTTTAAAAAAGTACATAATGGCTACTCAGAGGGGTCTCTGTGTAAACTGAACATTTATTAACTGCAAATCAATTCTAAGTAAAATAAATAAAACAATACAGTGGTCAGAGAGCAAGTTAATATATATCTTACAGTATGTCAAGAAGGTTTATTTAGCTAATTAAGCTTATGGAACTTTTAAGATTAATGATTCATCCACTAATTAAAAATAAAACTGTCAGGCAGTGGGATATAGGTTTAACGACCCGGGTAACCACAAACTTCAGTTATCCAGAAATATTTGACAGCAGTAATTTTCCATAATGATCTTGGAGTAGAAAAAAAAATCAGCACATGCACACACAGAGCTTGCATTATTCCCAGATGAAAGAAATGTTATTTATCCACTATCTTTATTACACAGCTAACGCTCTCTGAGATAACTGCAACTCGGATCTCTTTGAAATTGTTATAAAAATACTACAAGTTAATAAGGAAATATAGAAGTCACGCCATGTGGATTGTTTTTCCCCATTTTATTACCTTCTGACTAACCAAAAAAATCAAAATAATAAAGCAATAAGATCAGTATGTTAGTCATTTGTAGAAAGAAGTCATTATTGACAGCCTACTTATTAAGCTGCTGGGAAATTATAACCATTTATTTGTGTTGTTTTGTTTTCTTTTTTTGATGCTTTAAAGATACTTTTTAATTAATATCTTAGTTTTTACATTTATTCAAAAATAAATACATGACATAGGGTTCCCAAAACATTATAAGTCAATTAAAAATACAGCACAACAAACATGGCTTTTGTATGTTATGAGTGACTTTCTCAAAGCTCCAAGACTTTTCTAGAGCTGCTTCGACTCTCTGGAATGGTCTTCCTCGTCCAATTCAGCTTACTTCTACTTTTTGTTTATTTAAAAGAGCACTCAAAACCTATCTTTTTAAACTTGCCTACCTGTCTTCTTCTGTCTCTTAAAACCCTCACTACTATCCACCATTCAATATCCCCCTTACTACTGTGTGATACTTCCCCAACCTCCTAGATTGTAAGCTCTTCAGGGCAGGGTCCTCTCCTCCTCCTATGTCACTGTCTGTATCTGTGTCATTTGCAACCCCTATTTATTGTACAGCGCTGTGTAAGATGTTGGCACTATGAAATTACTGTTTAATATTAAATAATAATAATAACAATGTAGCATTGTTTGACTCATAGAAACCTAAGGCCTTAAACCTCTATCATGTATAGGATATTTAAAACTGTATGATATGAACATTTTAATGTTTGCCTATAAAATAATTAAATAAAATAAATACTATTGTACAATAGATATAAAAGTACAAAAAACTTTAAAATTCATTATAAAATATTTTTATTTTTATTGTTCATTATTATAGCATTTAAATAAGATTCTAGGGCACATGAATTGGGTTTCTAGGTTTGTTTGATATTATGTTTGTTTAATGTGTATAATGTTTTTATTAGTTGCTTTTGTTGTATTGTTTTCCAATATACTCCAGTATCCCAAATTGGGAACTCCCAGCTGTATGCATAACGAGTTCTTCTTCGGAGTGACCATCTGATGGTCAGTGGAAGTTATTTGTCAAGCAGATACTCAGTGACACCAGCAGGAGAAGCAGAATATGGCAGAAACCATACTAGTTAATAACTATTGAGTTGTCACAGTCACAAAAAGTAAAGGACACAACTGTTGTTGTCCATTCTATATTTTAGATTTAACAATTAGGAGGAACACAGGAGTGAAAGGAAGGGACAGTTGATGTGAAGTGGGTAGACGAAGCCCCAAGGTCTTTACCTTCAATTGTGGTAACACCATGTGTTTTACAAGATGTGTCCACCTCAGACACTTGAACAGCCTTCTCATCTTCATCTTTCTACCCCTCTGCCTCCTCCTCCTACTCATTCTCCTTTTTTTCTGGAAATTATTCCTCGACATTGCTCCACAGAGCATACTGCCAGCCCAGTGAAAAGGTAATATGTGTCCAAACTACTTTGCCTAGACAACCACAGCCAAACAAAGGGTGCTACAGGCCCAAGCTGACATATGAAAAAGTGGCTCTGAAAAAGCTCCGGTCAGGCTAGGTTGTAAATGATAACCGGCCCAACCTTTTGACAGTGGCCTTTTTGTCTTCTCTACCTCCACTTCAAAACTTCTGCCTCTTCGATGAGATCTAACTAATGTTTTAGAAATACCCACTCCAAGGCTTTCTTCCTTTGTTGTTGGACTTAGGTAATGTTTTAGTAAAACCTGTTCATGGTCTTCTTTATCTGCTCTGTGAAACCTGTTTAATGTTTTGTTAGGAAGACCCCCTCCAAGGGCCCTTTATATGTCCATGCTGATGTCCAAATATTGTCCCACGAACTAGCAAAGCTTTACCCATGTAAACCATGTTACCCATGCCTCATATGAAATCAATGTATGCCTCTTGCTTAATAACCCTCTTCCAAGCCATAAATTACCCTTTGTGATTCCGTTACACTTTGAACAGGATTTAGGCACCCTGAAAATATGTGATTGAATGTATTTTCATGTTTCCTATGTTGCCTTCCAAGTTCCATAAAATGGCCCCCACCACCTCTGGTGAACATTTCCCTATTTTAATTTTCATTTACACCATGTTCCTCATTTGGTTTTCTTTCCATGCCATTTCAGTTCATTTCATTTTTTACTATCTCATTACTATTTTTTATTGTCAGACAAAATAAGGAAAAAATAAATTTCTTACTGATATAATACAGTAATTTCTTTTATGCATTACTCATTCATTGAGGAGCCATATTGATGGATTGATGAGTCTATGGTCGATAGCTCCAGAGAAAAGAGGAGACTAGTATAGCAACAGGTGTTGCATTTTATTTTTAAGAAGTTGTAGAGGATTTATTTAGTCAACTTTAGCTCAAGCTGGGCTTGAATTTAGGTATTTATTTCAAGACTAATAGGCTCCATAAAACATGTTTCTTCATCATATCAGTGAACACCTACAGTTGACATTCTAAAATCCGGCATCCTCGGGACCTGAGGAGTGCAGCATTTCCAAAACTTCTGGATTTTTGAAAGTTATACTTACCTCCACTCACAGGCCAGCCTTCCTCTCGCAGCACCTGCGGACATCTGGCACAGTTCCAGAGAGCAGGCAGCGGGGACGTCAATGTGTATTTAGTGTAGCAAGCAAAACCTAACGTTTGTTTCTGCACAACAGCGCCATCAAAACATCAGGGGCCAAACAGTGTACTGCAGTCCCTGTATTGAAAATGCGATCTGAAATTCATGCCTGAAAACTGAAGGAAATGGATTATCGATGGCCAGATTTTCGATTGTCAACTCTACTTGTTAGGTTTTCCACCTTGATGACAGATTATTTTAGAAGGTAAATGTATAATTACAGGAAATGTGTTGAAACCACTGTATTTCGTGTCTAAGTGGTTAAAAACTAGCAAATGAAGTCTCTGCAATCAAATTAATGGGGGTTTATGTAAAGTGGTTTGCAGACGGTTAGAGCATTATTCACTGTGTTTGGAAGCAGTTTTTAGTTAAGTGAAAATTATTGATGCACTTAGCTGGCCAAGTTTGTGTAAAGAATATATTGACTAAAGCTTATCAAGCAACTTGATGCTAAAAGTGCAAATGGGCTACAACCTACGGCAAGCAAATATTTGCTTTTATTATGGCAATACTCCAGTTTTACAAAAACATTTGCTGAATAGACAGAAAAGATTGGCTTAGCAAATGTAACACTATACAAAAAAATATTCTAGTTTCATACAGTTTGAATAGGACTTTTGCCTACAACCTATGGTTTTATATATGCAAAGGTGGACTTCTGTATGGCAAAATTAAATAGCGCACAGAAGGTTTAAAATTAAACTATACGTCTGAAAAGAAACTGTGTAAATTAAACACAAAATCACATTTTATTTGTGTTAAAATGTATATATTCATCACACAATCTTTAGTAATAAACATCATCTTTGCTTTTACTTGTCTTCCAGGAAAGACTTTGGGCCTGATTTGGCTCTTCAAAGTTGTAGAGATTACACTTTTCATCAGTGAAGCTGAATTTCTTCAAAGTCATTAGCTATTTGCAAGGAAATGTTTTGAATCTTGGACTAGATGCATTACAAGTTTGCTGGATCACCCAGCTTCTCTGATGAAAGTGTATCTTCTATTCACCTTGCAGAGCTTTAATAAATCAGGCCCTATATGTCTATGCTGATGCATATGAGAGCAAGTTGTTAGGTTTAACCTGAATGCTCTACGAGAAACTTAGAATTCTCTTACTGTCTGTGGGAGGGAAAACAATGCTTCACATGTGTGTACGAAATACTGGTGCACGTGAGAGAATAAGTTAAAATCCATTAATCAAGGAATTTTTTGCAATGACTTAATTTACTTTGCTTCAGGGTGCTCTTCTGCCCATGTGATTCAATAAAATACACATAGTAATTTATTTCCTTGTAACCTCTCATTTACAGCAGCTCTCAACCTGTTGGAACTCTGTGTTGTACCAGGACACTACACGTGAAATGCAGTTTCTATGTATTTATGGAACTTATCTGTGAAAACATGAATTGTTGGTTTTGTAATGAAATTGTAATGGATTCTAAACTTTCCCATGCTTTAAGGAGAACCTATTGGCCATTTTAGACTTTGTCGTTTTATAGAAGCATCACAAATGCCTACTTTTACTTCCATTAACCAGAAAATACTTTTTTGTGTACCTCTATGAAACTATTTTTAACTTTTCCTGACTTTAAGATGAAGGCCTGCCAAATGCTATTTCTTTATCCTGGAAGAATGCTGTAATTGGTCATTGATGTGCTCTTGACTTCTAAACATGGGCTGTATTTATAAAGCAGGGAATCTGACATTTCTTCAAACATTCCCTGGTGGGAATTTTCCAGGTCCATGTCTTTGAAAGTCAGTAATTAATTACCACCAGGGAAAGTCCCTGATATTTAAATAGAGCTCTAAGATAATCTTACCAATGACACGGGTCAACATGTCATTGTTATCAGATTTGATAACAATTTGATGTAGATTTCAAATCTGTGTTCAGTTTTTCTCTAGCACATCTAGTTTTTGTGATGCAGCTAATTATATATTGTGTGAAATTTGTTATAAATAGCCTTAACAAGTTACATTTAACAACAGTTTTCTTTTTTTAAGCACTAACTGTGATTGATTTCATTTGTCATCATGCCTGGAAATTGCCTTAATGATCCAGTTTCTGTTACGTGTGTGGTTCATTCACAACGAAAGCACTACGTCGCCAAATTACCAGAGAACTTAACTTAATATACAAATTACTGTATTATTCAGACCATAGGACACACTTTTTTCCCCCAAAAGTGTGTGGGAAATGGGGGTGCGTCTTATGGTTCGAATACCCTCCTGCGCTTCCAAGGGGGGCCCCAGCAGGGGGCTGCAGTTCCATCTAGCCTGGCATCCCCCCTGCAGCATGGCCCCTCTGTTCTGCAGCCTCGCCTGCCCGGATTACAAAAAACATAAAGCTGTCCCTATCCTATCGATCGCAGAGCCCTGCCCTCCCCCTCCCTGTGTTTATCAGCAACTCAAGTCTATAGGGATCCTGGGGATGTGTTTTGGTGTGAGAAGGCTCCGTGTAACAGTGGGGAGGGAGGTAGAGAGAGCAGGAGGAGGGCAGTGTGATGTGAGCAGTGCTGGTTAGCAGTTTTTTTTCTTGTGCAGCATGTCTCCTATGACAGTGGAACGGTAGCTTTCCTGTCACTATAGTCTTGTAGTGCAATATCTGTGCTATGTGCTATTTGCAATGTGTCTGTGCAATGTGCAAGCTCTCTCCCGTTAAATATTATTCTGCTATATTTTAGTAAATATTTCTTCATTCAATTTGGTTCAGAATATTTTTATTTCCTGTTTACCGCCTCTAAAACCTGGGTGCGTCTTATGGTCCGAAAAATACGATATATTTTGGCTGTCCACTTGGTGACCAGGATAAATCTTGGGCTCCACATGACATCTGTACCAGTTGTTCCGACAGACTGCATGACTGGCTAAATCGTCGTAAAGCAGCAATGCCATTTGCAATCCTGATGGTGTAGAGAGAACCGTGAGACCATCTAATGGCCGATGGATTCTCAGGTAAAACTAAACAACTAAACAAAATTGTATATCCCAGCCTTAATTCTGCAATAAGGCCTGTTCCCTATGATGATTCATTGCCGGTTCTGATACCGGCACATGATGGACTTGCTTCTGTAGAAGGTGATGAGGAATGCGCTGGAGTTGCAGCCAGTTACAACCCTGAATCATCTGATCTTGACTACTGTCTGATCCTGGCGGATGAAGATTCAGAACCTTTACATCAGAGACCTTTACACAAGCAGAGCTCGTTCATGACCTAAATCTCTCCAAAGACAAAGCAGAACTTTTTGCTTCAAGGCTTGAATGGAAACACTTGCTTGCAAAGGGTGTAACTGTAACTCACTGCGGAAAACGAAATCAAACCTTGACAACGTTCCTACTGTCATGATATATTATGCGCTCTTTAACAGTTTGTCACAAGAGCATGCTCCATCTGAATGGCGTATCTTCATTGATTCTTCTAAAAGAAGCGTGAAAGCAGTCCTACTGCATAATGGTAATTCCAAACCAAGTTTACTGATTACCCATTCTGTTAAACTAAAGGTAGTCGTATGACAACATGAAGTTACTACTTGAAGCAATCCAGTATAAAACACACCAGTGGAAAATCTGTGGGGATCTAAAGGTCATTGGCTTGCTGATGGAAATGCAAGGAGGAGTCACAAAATAATGCTGTTTCCTATGCCTGTGGGAGAGCCGATCTACAGGAGACCATTATGTCAAGCGTGATTGGCTACCAGGAGATACCTAAGCCCAGAACAAGCAGTGCCGAGTTTCTGCCTCTGGTTGATCCGCATAAAATATTTCTTCCACCTCTCCATATCAAGTTAGACTTGATGAATGAACAACCTTGTAAAGGCCATGGGTAAATCAAACTCCATGGGGTTTCAGTACCTTGTTGAGAAGTTTCCAAACATAAGCACTGCAAAATGAAGGAAGGGATATTTATAGGGCCACAGATCAAGTCTGTTTTGCAGGATGATGTTTTTAAACAATCTCTTTCAGCAGCTGAGCCAGAAGCTTGGGATGCATTTAAGTGGCTGTGTGAAAATTTCCTGGGCAACCATAAGTCTCCTGCATACAAGGAAGACGTTCACAATCTGCTTGATTCATACCAGAAACTGGGTTGTCGTATGTCAGTAAAAATACATTTCTTACACTCACATCTAGAATTCTTCCCAAGAAATTTTGGTATGGTGAGTGACAAACAAGGAGAACATTTTCACCAGTACATTCAGGTAATGGAGGTATTAGTAAACCTAATAAGGTTTCTGGAATGAAAGTATGATGGCTGACTATTGCTGGATGTTGTACCGCGATATTCCAGACAAAGAGTACACAAGAAAATCATACTCTAAGCATTTCTGAAGAAACAATGGTACCTGACTGACCCTGTTCAGTAGATCTATACCACAGTGTGCTTTATTTTACTTCATACTGAAGATGTATTAACATTCACTTCAATGGTGCTTACGTTTTAGTACAAAATACATGCACGTACAATGATAACTATAACAGTACTTATAACTCAGGAACTGTACGTGTTAGGGAAAAACTGAAAACAGATCTGAAATCTGCTCGAAAAACTGACATGTGTGATTAGATAGTCAGGGTTCCAGTACAGGTTTAGGGGGATACAAATCTTCTGCAGAAAATGACAAATATAATTTTGAGGCAATGACTAATGCTACTATGATCAATAACTATCAAACCAGATAGACAAGAGAGGTAATAACCACTTATTTATATTTAGTTCATTTTTGCTATGGATAACACAGTGAGTGGGTCCCGAGTTCAGTGTACAAATCTTCATTTGAATATGATCCCTGTGTTTATATGGGGTTCCTTCTCTAGTACCACTAGAACATACTACTATATTAATTCACCTTTTACAAAGATGACCATGGGGTTTTTCAGGAGCTCCCAATATTTTTATGAATACAACTTTCCCACATCCCTTTGGACTTCCCAAAATATGCCAATACCCCCACTAGATTATCAAAACAATCAACCTTGCAAGTCCTATTGGGTAACTTTATGACTTAATATATGTCAATAGATTGGTTTTACTGTATGTATGTAGTGGGCTGTGGACCAAGGGTTGGGTACCCATGATTTAACAGATGAAGGTAATTTCCTCATTTTGATTGAATGTTTAAATAAATGTGGAGAATCCTCATTCATTTTGCAGGAGTGGGGAGATGGCTCAGAAATTGGTCACTGAACTTGTCATGTTCTAATACTTTTTCCATCTTCATACCAAAAAGAACATTTTTTGTGTTTCAAGCATTTTTTGTTCCTTTTTTAAAAATGACTGAAATTAACTTTCTTGGTGTTTACACTTTCTTCCCAGAATTTTTTAATGTTTATGTTGCCCAATATGTACCCTACCCTTCAAGTTTATTTATGTTGTGATCCACCTCACCCTCTCCCCTCTAGCCCACCTATAGACATGTTCTACCTAAAAACACAAAACATAATTATAATATAACAACTATTTTGGCCTGTATTTCATGAAATGTCATACAGACTATAAATGTTATGGCTAAAAACAACCAAGTTCTTTACTGGGATTACACTCACACCTGAAATTTTTATTTTCTTTCTTTTCTTCTTTAACATTATATGCTTATCAGGTAACAAGAAATAATGAACAGTGTATGCACAGCTTACAAACTCTCTAAAGGCATCAATTGTCAAAGAAAAGCTGTATAAGCTGCATTGGAATTTGTAGTCTATATACCTACATAATAAAGGATTGGCGCCAGGTGCTATATCACCCTCATACTTGTAGGATATGAATTAGTATAGGAGTTGATGGAGGAAAAAATAAAACTTTTAACAGTTGTCTAAAATGTTTAAAGGTGGTCAATAGTGGACAAAGAAACAACACATGATGCACTAACTAAAGAACATAATTTATGATGACTGGGGGCACCTGCTAAAATACAGGGATGCAGTTTACACTGTTTTAACATACATTATGTTTTTTAATATTTTTTCAGGAAATACAAAATATGGTCAAAGGTTTGTGGACACCTAAATAGGCTGGGTGGACATTCCATTTTCAAACAATGGGCATTAATATGGAGTGCACCTCACTTTCTCAAAAGAGCATTTGAGAGGTCCAACTAATGTTGGACAAAGGAGCTGTTGAAATTCATTGTAAAAGTGTTCTAAAAGCTTGTGATCAGGACAACCAGTGTTCTTCCACATAAGACCATGTTTATATGATACACGCCTTGTACATCTGAATTGTAATTTAGAGAGGGTCCTCATATATTTTGGCCATGTATTGTATATGCTACCTATGGGCATCCTTACACTTTAACTTCAACCTAAAAGTAATTTGACCTTACAATAATATGAAAAGTATACACTGTAGCAAAACAACTAATCTGTGTCTAGCCTATACAAACTATGGTATGGCTACATTGCTTTTCAGCAAATGCATACCAAGAGAAATAATCCTACACAAAAACCACCACTAACAAGGCTTACATCACAACCCATTTTAACAATTGGTAAAAGAAGATACATACAGCAATGAGGATCAGCTGAAAGGAATAATTCAGATTTTCTTTCTAAACACTGCCTGAATACCTCCTTCTGCTCCAGTAAGATGAAATGAAGAATCATATACACAAATTCCTGTCATCAGACACAGACAAACAACTTTATTTTAAAAATAGTGTAAAAAATAACAAGTGCAAAATAGATATATTAATAATTCCATCTTCAATACAAAAATATAAAATATGCCAAAATTATGTAGTATATTTTAAGTGTGTTTCACATTTAAATATAAACATATACATAAAAAGACATTAAAACAGATTTGGCCTCAAAGTTTAAAGTAAATTCAGAAAAGGTTTGAGACATTGATCGCAATCAATCTTTTCGAATGCTCCAGTTTTTTGTTAAAAAATATATTAATCCAAGTATGAAAATCTAGGTTTAGGGAAAAATGCGGCTGTTACACAGCTAGGTTTACAGAATTGTCTATAAACGCATCTATAAACGCTTGTGCAGGTGTTTAGAGGCATAGGTGTTTTTTTGTGAGCAATTTTCTGGTATTTGAACATAAACGGCATGGACTGCCCATAAACACCTGCTGCAAACACCAACAAACACTTGTGCCTAAAGCCTGCAAATACCAGCACAAAAACAGATCAATTTGTTTTCATTTTAATTATTTTTAAAAGGTGATTTTAAGTGTTTACAGGCTGTAAAAACACCAACAAAAGCCTGAAATAAAAACAGGTTTGAACATACAGTACCCTTAGAATTCAAGTAAAATTATATTAAATTTAACATTTAGAAATGCAGATATAGCAATGTATATGGAATGCCACTTTTCAAAATAGATACACTCCATGAGCTCAATGTTAGGTAAACTAATTAATAACAGGTGACTATAGCTTGTAGTCTGCATCTTATAATATTACGCAATATAACATGCATCTATTGAGCTTCAGGTACAATGCAATTACTAATTAGACTTTTGTACTAATACAATTTTAGTATTTTAAAAATTGACTGGGTGTATTCAAATACATACTTCTTGTAAAAATAATACCAACATTGCACTGAAATTCATTACTTGATGTGTACATATCAATACATACATTAAAATATAGATTTTTCAATAAAATCTTTTTTTTTTATACTTTTGAAACTGTAAATGTTTCATTTTTTTAGTAGCTTATATGTGTCATTGCATTACTGATCCACAGTACGAAGTCAACAGCAGTAAAAGTCTTCTCTTAAGGTGGAATTATTTGCATTTGGCTTGGACATTCAGCTTTTGCCCTATTACACACTGAAATGTCTTCTTCAGTGATATGGCTGAGAAGTGATACAGTTATTAGTATTACAAAATAACACAATTATTATTTTTAGGGAGGTCTCTTCTGAGATTTCAACACAGAGCTGGAAACAGCTAAAGCTCCTCCTTGGACAAAGCGTACAAAATAGTCACCAGCAAGAGGTCCAACTGCATACAGGCCTTTCTCCTGTAAACACTCATAAGTAAATGGATCAATGTCTATTGGGTTCCTTTTTGAGCTGACTGGCTTCTCTGTGTCCAGAGCCAAATGCTTTCCATTTTGTGGAAGAAAAGACAAGTTAGGGTTGGACCCAATTAGAATTAAGGTCATGGAGACATTGAATGCCTTGTGTTGTCCATGCTTGTCTTTGAATATACATTTCTTGTTGTCATTGAAGCAAATTGCATGGTGCTCAGGAAGGCTCATATAACCCTCATAGGGTCCACCCATGAAGACAGACTGTTCTTTCATCATTTGGTACACCTTATGGTACTCTGGGTACATGACCTGCGGTAACTGGTTGAAGATGAGAGCTGGGTCATTAACCCGTCTTCTAAAAGCATGAATTACAGGGATGTTGTAGTGATGCGCTAACAGAATGGCATCTGCAGCTGTCAGCCCTGCACCTACAATCAATACAGGATCTGAGTCTTGGTGAACTTTTTTTGCCTTCACGGCCTCCTCAAGAGCAGAGATCTGGTGGTGCACAAATGGAAGGTCTTCTCCTTGAATACCCAATTTCAAAGGGCTATCATATGTTCCTGTGGCCAGAATCACGTTTTTTGAATAGATACAGAAATTCTGTTTGATTCCTGAATTGTTCTTGATGAAGCCACTCACTTGGAAGATGTTCCGGTCTTCTGATCTATTCGTTTTATGTTCAGAGCTTTCCAAAAGGCTGTCCTTTTCTTGTGCAATTTCATCACTTCTATTTAATTTTATTACAGAATTGACAACAGCTCCTGACACAAAGTTGTCCTGAAGTCTTTTATTTTTTACATAGAACTGATAATAATTCAAGATGTCACCTGCAGTGGATCTATCATTTCTGATGTTCCTAAAATAAAAAAATAAGAAGTTGGTTAGTTAAATAATTACAGTGTATTCCTCTTTTTCAACATTTATATATATTTTTGGTATAGGTGATGACGACAGCAGCTTTGGTACAGCAGATGACGACATGGGCTTTGCTCCAAACAATAGTAAGGTATCCATAGGTTTACATTAAGTATCCAAAGAGTTTTTACATTTTTTCTTTTTTTTTTTTTTTTATGCGGAGCTGCTTTGTTGTTATGGATAACTAGCAACCTTGGCTTTCATTATGGGTGCCAGGACTGCAGGGTCATCAAAAAAAAAAAAAAAATCAAAATTCTTAAGCAATTTTACCAATCAGGATCTGTAATCTTTCAAAATCTAGCTATGTATTTATATACTGCTGGCTGCAGTCCTGGAGGTTTAGAAAGTAAACATTTCAATATAGTGAAGAACTTTAATATACTTCACTAGAGGCAAATCCCAGTTTGACTCTCGGGCAAAGACATAATTCATATTGTTAAGAGCCTAATTTAAAAGATGTTCTGTAAGATCAGCAGGTAGCTTTCTCTTATAATCACTCCTTTTATTCACTTTAAAGTGAACCTTATTTTTACCCAAGCATGGAGGAAGTGCAGGTTGCATCATTGTAAAAGCTGCAATTACAACTTAAAATAAGTGCAGAAAAAACTTTTGACAGTAGCACCATTAACATGAGATAAGATTATTATACTTTTCAGAATGCCATAGGTAGTTGTATTTGACATTCATTTATCCATGTTCAGAATGCAAGCTATGTGCAGCATGAGAGAAATAAATAAAGATTAGCCAGTCTGCAGGCGGTGTGGCAATCCTGGTAGTTATCGGCTTTATTCTGTGTTCTTGTATTGTGAATTGAAACGTTCTGTAATGTTCTTATCAGGTGACCCCTGAGCAGGCCCTTTCCTCCAACTACTTTCAAGATTTCCATGTACAAACATAGTACATAATAGGAATAATCTACATATTTTACATCAACTGAACAGGGTCAGGACCTAGGTAATGCTATCTAATAAGAGGACATTTAGGTTATACAGATGTAGTCTGTGTAAAGGAAACGTCATTTAAAGTTTTAGGTATGGAAGGAATAGCTAATATCAGAATAATGAATCTCCGTTTATAAATGCCTGCTGGGATCTACACTTTGAATGTGCAGTTTCAGCTGGAAGGACACTATGATTATCATTTGAAAATAAAAGATATTTAATTAAACACAGACAGATGACTTTCTATTGTCTTCCCCAAAACAGGCATATTTTACTGATTAGAGCAAGTTTATTTCATTGTTTTTGTTATAGAACATTTGTACATAAAAGGGAGCACCCAGCGGCTCATCAGTGCATATGTGGTGCAGGACTTACAATTTTCCTTTTTTCCTCAGCAAAGTCGGACAAATACCTCTTGTTCCTGCCAGTGAATGCATGCAGCTTTCTTTAACAAGGTGACAACTTTACTGATTTTCTCCAGACTTTACAAACCCCAATGTTGACTGTGCCTGCTTGCACTCCAGATGTAAAGATGTTGGGATGGGATGTAAAGATGTTGCAGGCGGCATTGTCACTGCTGATTCACAAGCCTGTAGCTTATAGATCAGCACCTGGCCACTGCTTTTAGGAATGACAGCACTGCCTCTGCTGTGGAACCCCTTACACTGTGAGCTGTAGTGCCAAATAAAAGATGATTTCGCTTTGTTAGGATGTGAAGGTTTGTGTTTGTTAGGATGTGAAAATTAGATTTTATTTACTTAGAACATAGTAACTAGACCTGGGACCTGTTTAGGTTATCATATAGAAGCCCTTGGATGTACTTTAACAATTGTGTACCACTGCAAAGCAAGACTGCATATAGATGAATAGGACTCCCCAAGTACTAAATAATACATATAAATATATGTAAATGTTTAAAAACATTGGTTCTAAGATTTTTTTTTTACATCTGTTATGTGTAAATGTTTACTTAAAACCACTGAAAACATTTGCATTTCTTTTAAACAGTCTCAGTCTTGATTTGCAAGTTTGGATTCTTACTTTCTTTTCATCCTCATCCAGTCTTTAAAGGATAAGTCAGGCAGGCCCATCCAGTCCCCACGGCTAAGAGTAATCATGGATCCTTCAATGGCCTAAAATAGAAAATACCTATGGTCAGATGGTAGCAAAACAAAAATGGTATTTTCCTTATAAACATTATTTAAATTATAGTTTAATTTTTATGCTTACAGAATCTGAAATATTATTGTAAAATTGCAGCCATTTTTAACTCAGGGTGCCCAGAGCAGAAGCAAAACATTTGAGCTCTAATATAGTTTATTTTCCATCCCAGCATGACAGTTAACAAATCTGTATGTTAAAATCTCAGTATAAATAATGGCTAGAAATGTAGGTAATCAATTCCATTAAAAGCAAAAGGAATAAATTATGTACAGACACAGATATTATGTCCTATAAAGGAAGGAGGACGGATGGGAGGCTCCCCGCTGCGTTCTCTATAAAAGTAAATGGCTGTTTGTTTAATGGCCTGGACAATCACTGAGTTTGGAGACAATGGTACTAATGCTAGTTTTTCAGCTGAGATGATCATGATTGAGCGCCTGAAATGATAACAAAAATCTAGTGTTTGTGCAATGCTTTAGTGTACTTTAAATGTACGCAGAAGTCAAGTGTATAACTGTAACTCATTCTTCCATTCTACAAATAAGAGTAACTATAGCAGTTGACTTCTCATTATGGGTTCTCTAGCTGTTTTTTTTGCCATTAATTTGTTAGGATTATAAATGTTTGAAACACTCACATTCCAAGCACCCCCTGGAGGTCCTCTTCCCAGCACCAAGTGAGGAATGGCTCTCTCTGGTTCTAGAGTCCATCTTAGAACAGATTCTACATCCCCATGAAAATCAGTGTCAGGTCTGAGCAGCGTATCGAACAGAAGAGCAGCTGGGCTGTTGGAGCGTCCTTCCAAACCCTCAGACAAGTATTCCAGATCCTGGGAAAACAAAAAAAATATGTTTTTCATTTAATACTTGCAATATTAATAATATAATAAAAAATCAACTCCCATTACCAAGCACAGCTGGGAATTTAGTTGAAAGGATTTACTTCCATGTTGAAATATAGAGAGCAAAAAGGCGATTCAGCCTACTGCTATCTACTGTACATGTGGATTTAGTGCACACATCTGTATTGTCGGAATAAAGAAGTGGTCCAGGTGTGGAATAAAATTACAATGACAATTAGGCTGATTTACCAACACAATGACCTAGAACTATCATGCAGTGTGGCATTCAGTGTCAGCTAATAATTAGGAAACCAGTATATCAACACTAAAGTTCCCTCACAATGGGATTAGAGTGATAACTAAGTCATGGCAGGAAGGGGTACCCATTAGCACCTCCCTATGAAATAATGCTACAAAAATGCATTTTGTATAAAAACACAAAAAAAACAAAAAACAAAACAAAAGCCAAGAATGATATTCCCAGAATGGTTTTTTTACGTTTAAGCTCCTAAATTGTGCTGCATTTTATGTGGTCTGGAGCATAGTGACCTTTCCACAGCTGGTTGTCAAAAGTCCTCAAAAAATAAAGTTTTACCAGATTTTTCTTAATTGTTGTTTTTTGGGTTTTGTTTTACTTTGACAAAATATTAGGAGCATATAAATGGGAGCATAGCTCAGATATCAGATCTCTTTAAAAGAAATGTCCTAGTCACAGCTGTTCCTTATGGCTTCTCTGGGATCCATTTACTGGAGCCTCAGCCCTATTGCTTCTATGTTTAGCTTCCAAGAAGACATAGTAGTCAGTTCTAACCTCTGTAACAATGCAATAATATCCACATTGCAAATAGGAAACAATCATATGACTACATGCTTCCACATATACTGTAAGTGTATACAAACCTGTTCTGTGATCGGAATATGACTGAATGATTCCAGTTTCCTTTGTAGTAGTGGATTGGGATGTACAGCTCCCTCTTTTACATATGGAGTATATCCAGACAACAAATATGACAAACAAATCCCTGATGGACCGTTACCTAAAAACAAACAAAGCAGCTCATGAAACAAGCACACATTTGTAGATACACTCTACACACATGACTGACCCAATGATCAATGCTAAATATGACAACCACAAATGCATGGGTTCCAGGGGTAGGAACAATATATATGGTTACACTGTGCTCTTTTACATCTTGGGATATCAGCTCTAAAGCAGTATATTGTCCTCAGTGCACTTTTTGAGCCAAAAGATAGCAATGTAATGACAGTAAGTGAAGAATCAAGTGAAGAACCAAGTTCCTATCACTCAATTACATGCATGCTGGCATATACATTACACAACACATACAATGGGATCCACGGTCATTGTTGGTGTTTACAATTACATGGGCCTAAGTTATGCCAACTACTAAAATCACAGCATGGATGGGGACACTTACATGAATCTACTGGCAGACAGAGACCTGGATTTTCCCTAATATGAGTGAGTTCCTTAGGTAGGTAATGTAAGGTTAATAAGTTTTACTCCATTGCACATAACTGTCAATCCAACACGGGAAGCTTGCTTATGGAAGAGAAGTGTGAATTATCATTGCAGGCTGGGGGTAAGTCGGTTATCCAGGTATATTGTCTATTTTTAGGTTTTGAGTGGATGGGCCTCTTCTTTAACCATCAAAGTCAATAGGAATACAAGAGAAACTAGCAGCTTGTTGACACAAACGTAAACAGTGATCAATTGCAGGTCAGTAAGAGGTTAACTGCACTTGACCCCAGAAACATTCAAACTGATTCTAAATCTTTAAGCAGGTTAGGGACTAATATTTATAACTGTGAACCCCATGTTTCCCTGATGTTTAGCTTTGGGGCAGAGCATTTTGATTAATCTTGGCGGTACATTATTCTATTTCCCATACAATACGTGTTTTCCCTTTTCTGAATGAATATTCAAAAGAGGAATACAAGTCTCTGCAGTTTTTGGATGGTCAGAGAGATATGATTACATTTGAAACAATAATGTATTGCTTCCCTACAGAGAACCTGCTGGGCCACTTCCAGTGCTGGCTGGCAGAGACATCAATGGGTATGGGCACGGTGTATGTACGTAATGCAGGACATGTTGCAGCTGGTCCTTGTGTGCCTGTACACTGAAGGTGATGCTAATTGGGATACAATGTACATTTCTGCCAAAAAGGATTAGGTTAAGTTGAAGACACATCATCCAACCTAAACGAATATGAAAATTTGCCAGGCATGTCAGTTTATACAGTTTCTTGTTTTATCTTGTATCTTAGCTTTATTGTCCCTTACTCTAAATAACTCCTAATTATACTACTAAAGCTGTAGATGGTTTTTATCTGCATAATGCAGTGGTGCACTACCATCCAAATTACATTAAAATGCAAGTAGTAACAGGTAAAGGTTCCTAATAAGCGATACAAAGTAAAAAAGTAATAGAGTTAGGAATTTTTTTATTGCCACACAAAAGAACCAGTGTTGCCAAGCCAGTCAGCCCTGGTATGCTATTAGCAGTACAGTATGACTACCTGCGGGCTAATCAGAATTCTGCACTGAAGGGTATGTAGGTAGTTTGTTGTATGAAGTTATTTAGTCAAAACTGGAATACAGCAACTGGCTTATTCAATAAAATGGAGACACCGTGCATACCCAGAGAAATATGTATCTTGTACTGGTCTCCCTTCATTTACTGCAGATTCAATTGGTTACTGGGATTAGTGTTCCATAAAATGTTTAAGGTTGGTGGGCTAAAATACTTCAAAACAACATTGTCAAAAAAACACGGCAGAAACAAAAGAACTGAGCGAACACATCTCTCTTTAGGAGAGGTTAATGCATTCCCACTGGTTTAGCCGTCTATAGACAAAGAAAGGTTATTGCTAAGAGGAAATGGTCTAAGTGTAAATCTTCCGTAAAACTTCTGTTTTAGTTTTAGGAGTATTATGCAATGCTGACTAAGCAATATGGAAAGTGAGCTTGCAAATACTTACCAATAATAACCACGGGAAGAGGCGACCTTTCGCTTGTTTGGTAGTCTGCTAATTCCATAGACATTTTGGCCTCTTGGGAAAACAGAGTATCTGCAATTAAAAAATATGGATTTCAATTATTTATGTTTGGTAGATGATTGAATGAAACAAACAGTTACTGCTGTATAGTATATTTTGGAAGTAAAAGTTTGTAATATATAATTATATAAAATATAACTGCTGTCCAAGGTATCCCAAAGTTCCCAACTATTTCCTACCTCAAAGTACCCTTCAGCGTTGAAACTGTATGCTTAGCCAAAACCCTCTTTCTATTTTGAAATAGATTAGGGAAGGATTAAAATCTCTTTATAATTTAAGTCAGATTCTTTTTCTGCCATCAGTGTACTGTTAGGGACGTTTTCACTAAATAAGTGTCAGAGATGCAGCAGGAGGTAGGAGTGAACCTCATAAAAACATAGACTGGATACACACAATAATTATCGTTGGAAAGGATCTTTCACAATCCTTTCCAATGACAAACAGCTGCACAATGCATGAATGAGTGCTGTACAAACAGCCCCTTTCTGCTCTATGAAGAGGGGAGGAACAATGGGGTGACCCCCGCCCCCCCAGCTGCGCTCTTTCCCCTTTACTCTCATTACGATTGTTTCTCGTCCCTCGTCGTTAGGACGATTTATTAAAGTTGGAGAAGATAAAATATTATGAGAGAAACTGGAATGAATCCTGTCCAGGATTAAAAACATTTGCCATCTAATAGCAAAGAAGTTTAAAGAAATCCATTCCAGGTTTGCTGGATCACCTATGTTATCTCATGATAGTCTATCTTCTCCAATCTGTGAGAGCTTTAATAAATGAAATGTTATGTTTTTGTTTCCAAAAATACCAATAGTATTAGAAAACCAAAAACGTTATATTACATTAAACATTAGTATTCAGTGGTCTAGATCTCCAGATACATAACTGTTTACGGTTTATTAGCGGTCTTTTAAGCAAAAAGGGAGGCTTAGAAGTGACAGTGGAATTCTTTTATGGAATACTTTACATGAGTTCAGCAGTAAACAGAAAATTATTTTTCCACACTGTGACACTGCAACTAATAGAATCCATACAAATGAATGCATGGTTTTTAATATATGACGTTCTATGGGAGAAAATACATACAACTTTGTTTTATTTTTCAAAAGTGAATTATTTCTTTAGGTAGTAAAACAAGATAGGAGGAGGCCAGCTTCAAATGATGTTCCTGCCTGTATTTGTAGGGATATTCCTTGCCTTTTGTATCACCAACCAACCCAGAATAATCAAATCAAAAGTTTGAAAGTGAATGAAAGTGAAAACTTCAAAACTCTGGGTTATTTCTTTCCAGCATCAGACTTTCTGTATATATATCCCAGTATGGAGCCAGTAGTTATAACCAATGGAGGATTTCAGATCACTAGATTAATAACAAAAGGCAGTAGGATGGTCCAGTATAATATACTTATTGCTGGATAAATTGCAGCTATATAGAACAATACTGAGCAGGCTAAGCAGTGCTCCTAATGTGAACAATTAAAGTAATGTTCCGTTGAATAAAATGTAACTTTAAATATGTAAATGTTTTATAACCTAACCACATATAAAGGGTTGGGAACATGCTGTGAAGATATTTCACAGAAAGTAACCTGCAATTGATTGTTCAATGGTACTTTAAGCACAGGCAAGTACAAACCTTTCAGTATTTTTTAACTAAATCTATAATAATAATCTTATAATTTTATGGTATATAATCTTCCTGGTATTCAGGCTGAAGGTTTGCAGTCACAAAATGAAAGATGAAGCAATCTTCTCAGCACCCGCAGATGTTCTCTGTCTTGTCTGTATAATGAATCTATGGAAAAAGCTTGGCTCTGGATGTACCGCTGGCAGCCAGGGAAAGGATTCTGTGCCCTCGGATGTGGGTGCGATCTGATCATTGTGTCACTCAAACCTGTTTCACCTGTCAATATCCTGGCTTGTTCCTCTGCTGGCGGTTTACCTCGAATCAACTGTGATAAGTCGGATTGTAAAGTTGCTACTGTGTCAGTGCCCTTCACAAAATCAATCATTGCTTCTGCCTAACCTGTTCGGTTCCAAACCTCTACAAAAGACTGGTCTGCAAATAGCAGTTATTATACACAGTTGTTATACACAGGCCAGAAGCTCAAGAACTGAACCAATTTAGGCTACACATGTTGGGCTTTATGTACATACATGTCTGGGGCAAGAGCTGCTTTTTTTTGCCCTTAGCACTCAGATTGTTCCTTATGCACACATAGTGCAGTATTTGAACCTGAAAGTCAATAATTTGATTTTAGAACATAATTATGAGAGCAGCTGATTTGTTTTTAAAGGTGCATACTCCAGAGCTGTCATAATTGTATTTGTATTAGTTATTGGGTCTTTGACCCAGAACTTGTATACAATCAGTTAATATGTTAGGACATTTGGTTCCTATTTCCTGGTCATTGACAAGCTATGTACAAGTAGTGCAGCAGGTAAAATAATGGCAACCCTTGAGCTGGTACATATTTTGCCTTGACAGGTTCCCACAATTCATTATAATGTAACCATTGAGTATTCTGGTAAACAGACAGATGAATGGGAGCGCACAGATAAGCAGTGCAGTTACCCCTCCCAGCTGCAGTTTTGTTTCTAAAAGTCACCTAAGGTGCCCGTGCATCAGTATACTACGGTATATTCCAAAAACTCTGCTGGCCTGTTGATTCATAAACTACAAGAATAATTTGTCAGAATATGTTTGGGAACACAGCTGTCAGTTGTCATCCAGGAAAATGCACCCTTCTTTATTTACTTCATGTTAAGCTACACATCGTGAAAGATCCTTTCCAACGACTACAATTGCATGTGTGTATGCGGCTTAAGGCTTTTGTCGTTAGGATTGGGGACACAAACAGAGCCAAGGGCAACCTGAACAGCAAAAATTAGGCAGGTCATGCTGAGTACTGAAAACACTTTCTTGTGTGGGAGTTGTTTAGTAAATCATTATTTCCAATAAGTAGTTCAGTTACATGGTAGTTAATTAGTAAGATATAGTATTTGTGATAAGATCAAGTCTGTGTGCAATAAAGATAAAATACATTTTATGTCATAAAGCTTGTCTTCTCAATCAATATAAAAGTAACAAATTAATGTTTGACAAAAATACTGTACCTAAAGCTAGTGACCGTACTGTTTCACAATGAACTTTGGCTGCACAAGTTCCATATTACACAATAGTGTCTGCTAGGAATTAACATAACATTCCAAAACTAATGCAGTCATCTGGTATCGTTCTGGAATATTCCTAACTTTTATCTTGTCTTCTGTATGCTATTATATAGTCAAGAGGCTCTGTTTTCTACGTAGAATATTCTAGGCTACCTTTTGTTCCACATTAATAGGCACAGAGGAATATAAATAGCACTGCAATAAAATATTCCAGCTTGCCCCTTTTCCGAGGGTCTCTTTGATCTAAAATAGAGCCCTATTAAATGTAGCCATATGCATTCATTCTTTACTGACACTTTAATTTCTGTCCCATAAAAATACTGGAGAGCTCACATACCCAGAGGCTGGACAGGCCGCTTTTATAGTGACAAAGAAATCCATTATTGATTCATATAATTCCATCTGATGTTCTGTAGATTTGTAGTTTTTGCTAACTCTCTTCTTTGTGTTCCATCAACTGTACCTGTCACATATACACTATAATAATCTGTTCTGAACTAAATCTCATTGGTAACTATGAAATTATGAATGATATACTTTTTTTGTCTTAATTAAATTCATCCATAATTGTACCTGAATTTCCCCTGCAATCGTTCATAACTGAACTTCATGGGATCTTCCAAAAGAGCTTAGCCAGGACTGTAGTCTTAGCTCATTTAACATTGCTGTTGCTTGGTGTGCTTTCACATGCAGAGAGTCCCATGCTCTTCCATATAAGCATGTACTTAGTATTTCAAAAAATCATGGCTGTGCCTCTATGGACACTTTAATATTGCCATAGGAATGACAAAGTCACTAGAGATCTGCAAGTCTAAATAATCGGACCGCCCCTGCCAACTATTTATCTGTAAACTTCCTGCAGTGTTTAGACTCGTGACCCTAACTGAACTCAATATTACCCAGCAATTCAATGTGCAAGCAAAAATTAGTCATGTCAGTTATCCAGAACTTTTCCTTTCAACACAGCTAATGAAAAGGCTCCTGGACATTATTCACTCTTTTTTCCCTTAAACTTAATAAACTATGTGTTGACCAGTCTGCAGAAGATAAATGCTTGGAAATGCGAGCTTATATGTAGGATTCTCTAAGTGGACCAACATATTCTGAGGGGGAACAATGAGCATCCAAAAGCCCCAACACCTTCTAGCCCGGTGCACTACCATGTTGTTTTGGATGGTTACTGAACAATGCTCCTACAGCTTCCTCCCACCCAATGTAAAAAAGTTTCTGGGGAGATACTGCATTCAGCATTTTTTGTCAATCCCAAAACTTTCACAATTTGCCAGACACCATTAAATAATCTAACCACAAAGATATTGTACTCACCTATCTTGTACACAGATGTAGCTGTATGTCTAAACTTTTTTTTAAGCTGTAGACATGAGGAAGTCTGCAACTGCCTAGAATATTCATTACCAACCTTTGATTCTTCCTCATATGCAAAGTGGGTGAACAATGAGCCAATACAGATATGAAAAACTAACATTTCCTAGCTTACAAATGGCCCTCAATTTTTATCCTCATTGTTCTGTGCCTCTTTTTCGAACTACCAATTTGTGGTGAGCAGTTTAGTTTTTGCTTATCAAAATAGTATCCAATACTAAATTTCACATATAATCTTATTAACTAAAACAAAAAAATAACTGAGAGATCATCATTATAAAACCTGCGTGTCTTTTTCTAGTACATTACAATCTACTCTTTAGTGGATTATTCCACTTTTATTCTGTCATTCCAACTGTTCATGCCAATCTAATGTCTGGGTACCATAAATAAAAGAATACACTTATCACTTAGTCTAAGCCCAGACATAGGGGGCTTCAGCCAGAGCCCGAAGAATATCACTTACAGATGGGAAATAACAAAAAGAAATTTTTCATTCATTGATCTTGCCTGAAAATGGCCATGGAATGAAAGCAAAGGCATAATATCATTTGTCACAATATCCAAATAGTTCCCTTCTCTACTCCTTGCTAATACTGCTCCCTGCATACATTTAACATTTTTATTAAAAATTGTAAAGATTCTAATAAGTCTTGAAAAGTGAAATCCTCGTTTTTACCATCTGAGTGGCTACAATGGTCAATCACACAGATGCATATAAAATAAGTTTTTATTTTTTTTAGATACTTTTTAGGACCATCTATTGCTTATCAACATTGTTCCTTATATTAGTCTGACCAGCTCCTGTGAGCTGTTAATCATTAGGCTGCACACAAAGATGGACAGTCACACCCAATCACATGAGCCGCACGTGTTCCACATTGTACACTACAAAACAGGGTTTGTAAACACAGCGTACGTGCAGGTAGTGTAGATTTGCACATGCATCTCAGCTTTGAAGGTACGAATCCAAATTCTGCATATTAAAGTATAAAACAAATTTAGGCAGTGACGATCTGAACAGAACAAGGGAACATTTGCTGTGCACCTTTAAAAAAAATATAATACAATGTGCCTCAAAGATATGATGTCATGTTTTCATAACTATACTTCTACTTTTTATTGTTGCAAGTGAATCAACATCATTCGGTATGAGTAATCATGTTAGAACACCATTATACTGATTACATTTGTCACTGAGTTACAGAGCCACAACTACTCCAATAAACCACAAGACGTATACTCATACATATATTATAATATTATATGATAACATATTACCATTCACGTTGATTGGCCCTTGATTAAACACAGTTTGGCTATACTCTTACCATTGGACACATCTGACTATAGGTCATAGGTGGTTTATGAGTAATGGAGGATTGCTAATCTCATGAATTCAAAGGCTCCTGAGTGTATAGCCTACCTAATATAAAAAGCATAAAACAACAATGAATCTTGCTTGATGTTATTCCAGACTCACATTTCTGTAGTCTAGCACTTTAATTTGGATATTAAACACTGACCAAGAAACTCTTTAATTTTATTCTATTTTTCCAAGAAACTGGATTTTTAACCTAAATTTAGTCCAAGCACCTAAATATTAGTCAGGTTTGACTATCACTGCTGATGGCTAAGAAGCCTCAAACACAACTAAATAATATATTAGGATAACTTAATATATTAAGATAAAGAATGATCTATACAAGTGTTTCTCAACCTTTGTAACATGAGAAAATAACTTTTAGGTCTTCAGGGAACCCCTGCTATAATAACTTTATCCACAGCCTAAACAACATTAGTGTGTTTTTTAGTGGGAAGAATGCTTCTTACATTTTTGGCAAGTGGAAAGAATGTCACCCGTACTGACAGGCAAAAAGATCATTGGTATCAGGTAAAGGAGAGGCACAAACTGCTCACTGCTCAAGGAACCCCTAGCAACTTCTAGAGGAACTCTGTTCAAAAACACTGATCCATACAGAATGTTTACTGTCCCTTCCTAAGAGCCTTGTGAGGGATCAATATACTATGAATATCTACGTCAATCCAACTAATTGCAAAGTAACAGATGTGGCATTGTACATATAGGCAGCCAGTGGGCACTGCGGCAGGGTTTATCCCTATGCGTGACACTTAAGCTGCCTTAACAATTGCTTCCTATTGTTACCTAGGCCAGCGGTCGCCAACTGGTCCGTGGCTCTTGTCCCCCTATGGACACAACCCGCCCACCTCTCCCATCACAGGCTCAGACCTGCTTGGTAAACATCCTGGGGACACAGTAGAACAGAGGCGGGGACACAACTTTTGTTGCGTCCACAGCCCTGCATTACTGTCTCCCCCGGAATTTAGCAAGCAGGTCTGAGCCTGCAATGGGAGAAGTGGGCAGGTTCTGGCATCATGACGCCACTCTGGGGGAAGTTCCTTCCTCTTTGAGTCACACACGGCTCCCCGCGCATGCACGGTCTAAGTTTGCTGAATTTAGTGGTCTGTGGGTCAGAAAGGTTGAGACCACTGATCTAGGCAATACCCCCATTGAAGATTGCAGTACAACAATGGGTAGACTGCTGCTTGGGGAGTCCCAATATTGGACTGGGCTGCTTCTATCTGTTTGTAAATGTAACTTCAAGGAAAGTTTGACAACTTTCGTATTGGAACCTATAGTGAGATGATAATTATGATATTAAGATATGATCCCCACTATGCATCTGACTTTTATTACTCTATACCAATATACAAACCATACAACTAAAAGTAGCATCCTAACTGTATGAAATTACATTCCAATTCATTTCCAGCAAGCATTTATTCATTTTTTAAAAAGAATGCTCAGGTTCCTGACTGCAGCTATCACAATCCACCATGGACAGTTTAACAACACCGCGCCTGACTGTGATGTTAACGCCACAGCACCGTGACACAGCAAAATGATAATTAATGTACGTCAGTGACCTATGACCAGTGCCAGATATTCCCTCGTCACTGCTTGTTTGTAAATACACATTATACACAACTGAAAACTACACTGTCATTTTAATTAGAATAAATGGGCCAAGGCAGTATTTATTTTCACACCCTCTTGTCTTCATTAATCATAATCCTTTCTCTAAATAATCCTGTATAATATACCAGTATGAGAAGTGTGTGAAAAGTGAACTTTTAGTTCAAATTAGCTAAAAATTTGTTTTAGTTTATTTGGTTAAAAAGCAATCACATTCTGCAAAGAACTGCTTGTCCCCTCTCAATATGTGGTAGAGAAAGACATTTGCCGTCTGTATAAAAGCAGCAGTCTCTCTGCAGAGGTCTCACACACCCTCTGAGGGTTAGAGCTAAAGCTTTTCAATCAGTAGGGAACATCTGCTTTTAAAGATGTACAGTAGTTTATAGAATCAAATTTCACTTCAGTCAAAAAAGTAGAAAAAAAGAAATTATTTCTTATTGGTTGCTGTGTTTTTTAGAGGATTTTAAACAGTACTTGGCACCGAACAGAATTAGGAATTACAGAATTAGGTTATTAGAACCTAGGAAACTATATAGATTCCCCCTCAGATCACAAAATCTAGACAATAGTCAGTTTTAGAGAAGAATGAACTGGGTCATTGCGCCATGCTCCCACCTTCTCTAGGACTCCAATATAGACAGGGTGTATAGGGAGCTGCAATGCCATGTATTTAGGGCTCTGAATTTATATTTGCCCGGGGCCTCGTTTTTGTCTAAAACAGTCCCTGAAGATAGATGTCAGATCTTCTCTATAGTCTAAATACTGTATTTTTCCCATGTACTCTTACTCACCCAACAATACAGCCAAGGTTCCCTAACACAATGATTACACTGCATAGGTATGTGTAAAGCACGCACATGTCTGGATTAGAACTATCAGCGGGCAAACCTCCCCACACTCATCAGAGTTAATTTTGGAGCTTACATTCCCTAACATGACAAGTGAAGAGGAGGGGATTTTAGATTGCATCATCATACTACTTATCAGTCAATGGTATATCTTCCCTTGATAAGTTCCTGATATGATCTATTATATATTCTATTATATATTTCTGATAAGGTCTATTATATATTCTATGAGGTATGTCTGATATGATCCAATTCTGATATGATCCATTATATATTCTATATTTCTGATATGACCTATTATATATTATATGATATATTTCTAATATGATCTATTACTGTATATATTCTATGATATATTTCTGATATATTCTATATCAGAAATGTGAAAGAACTATAAATCAATGGGGCGGGCGTATGAACCCAAAGTCTAACTGTATATTTTAAATAAAATGAAATTTAATCGGTAAAGGGATACTCTAGTTCTTCCTTTGAAGTCAGTATCTTTTATTTACTGTGCAAAAGGTTACTGGTTTATTATGCGTCTGTTAAGTCTGATTGTTTTATCATGTCTCTGACATACTGTGGCACAGTTTTTCCTGAAGCTGTAGGAAGGTAACAGGCAACTAATTCAGCAATATTACCAGGGGTGTTCATAAATTAATGATGACCAATCAAAAGACAGCATTCAGCAGCCATAGGCGCAGGCTAATAAAAGCTCATTTTTGATTAGCTGTGAGGCATTACTGCACATCACTGCTTTTGTGGTCCCTTTTTTCTGTCTTATTAACTTTTTCACCTATAATGTAAGTGTTATTTCTGTAAAAAAATGAATCAACTTTTTGCTCTTGGCTCTACAGACTCGCACAAAAGACTAGAGAAATATGACGGCAAATGGAATCCAGAAGTAACAGAAAAGTCACAGCATTGCTAATAATAGGATCTCTAGTGTCTGCTCTAAGCAAAAATCAAGCTATTACCAACAGTCTGGATGTGGAACTTCCTCCCATGCTTTTCATATTAGAAGTCTAAAGCAGGCTATACACTTTACAAAAACATTAAAGTGGAACTAAACAAAAACATAACAGGCAGGTTTTTTATTGAAAAAGTGACAGGTGATGTTCTCTTCTGCAATAAAACAAACGTATCTCCCTGGTACAATCTTCTGTGTAATGTATGATCCCGGATAACCAACATAGCCAGCTGCCAGGAATGAATGAACTCCCATGCACTTGCGGAGGAGTTATCCATCGCTGGCCTGGCCAATCAAGATGGCCCAAGATCATAAACCCACAAGAAGACCAGATTGAAGCAATAAAGGAGGAGAGGTGAGTTTAGGTAAATAGTTTGTGAACAAGCAGGAAAGTTTACTTTATTGCAGAGTAGAATTCACCTGTCCCTTCTTCAAAAAAGAACCTGCCTGCTCACAATTATAACTTTTCAGTAGTCTCGAAAAATCGATCAAACGTTGATCACCCATGCCTGTTCTTTTGATCAGTTGTGAGGGAGAGCAATGTGTGACCGACAGACATATACGATTATATTTATTAAACACCAAAGCTAAAAGATAGTGACATTCTATCTATATTGGATAAAATTTCAGAAAACTGATCAATAATGTTTGGCACAGCAGATACATTGATTGTGTACCTTAGTTGTAGCTCGCAGCACTTTCCAACATGTATTTGTCGGTTTTGATAAAACTTTATAAAAATATTGTTGTTCAGCCAGTCAGGTGTTAGCATTATTCACCTGTGATAGAAAACTGGACCTGATTGGTTGATACAGATATTCTTATCACCGCTTTGTGCCAAAACCTAGCAACACAGCGGCAGCAATTGAATCAGCCAAGCCACAAGCAACTTGTGTTATCTAAAGAAAAAGCTAAGTATCCAGAGAATTCCTCACCTCACAGACATTTAATAATTTGGTCCAATTTGATCAAATCTTTCATCAGGACCAATATTACAATTTGCAGAGCTGGAATTTGTGTTCAATTATTTTGCAGATCTATTTTTGTCATAAATTCAAAAATAATGAATAGAACTGCTCTTACAGAACCAGTAATCCTCATTACACAGTTCTATATTAGGAAAAGTATTGAGTTATCTTGTTATTTTCTCATTTCTGAACTGTTTGCAATGAATGGAATACTACAGACTATAGTATTAGGTAATACTGTGTGAGCTGCTGCTGGTTACATGACTGGATTATATGACAGCTCTGCTGACACCAGACAGTTATACCGAGCACATGGAAGAAGGGTGAGGGAGGAGACAGCAAGAAAGAAGCTTGTATCTGAGCTCAGACATCTTTATATTAATGTTCTTACCAATACAGTGAGGATTCGGTCGGTGGGATTGAATGAGCCGGCTCTATACTTCCCCTACAACACTTCACCCATGTGAGGCTCAGCAGGCATCACGGGTATTTATAGTGGCAGGTAGCCTCTCTGAGGGGCGGGGCGAGGAGAAAGGGGCGGGCCCGCTGCTTTCCCTGATAAGCATGAGTCAGCAGGGCTCGAGTATCCGCGGCTTATGAATGGGCTGAGCTGTGACAGAAGCTGCATGACAGGGACGAGGCTGCCAGAGGGCGGAGGAAGGCGGGAGAACAGTCTGGAAAAAGGGAGAGGGAAGCTGAGAGGAATTTTTTAGCTGGAAAATGAGGGAAAGATTCGGTCATGAGAAGTTTATATTTCACCACAGAAATCTCATTCATTTTATATGTTCATACTATATATACTATGATATAAGCAGGGAATGGAGCGAGCGTTCAGTCAGGCTTCTCATAAATTCCTATATTCTGAATTAATTTTTACCTTTATATTGCACTAAATTCACGAACTGTACTAGAGACGGAAGAACAATGGAGGCGCAGCGTGACGTCACTACTTTCCACCACTACATATCTCCCCTCCTATTGTGTGTTACTTCCCCCACCTCCTAGATTGTAAGCTCTTCGGGGCAGGGTCCTCTCCTCCTCCTGTGTTACTGTCTGTATCCGTCTATCATTTGCAACCCCTATTTATTGTACAACGCTGCGTAATATGTTGGCGCTATATAAATCTAAATATAAAATGTTTAATAGTAACCGTTACCAAGCCGTACGCTTCAGTATTGTTTCCACCATTACAACAGTCACCCCGCTCCGCCAATACCAATTCTCATTTGATTGTTTTATTTGTTTATTTCTCAGATTCTCTTTTAGGTAAGTATGACCTTAGCTGTGTATTTTCTTTACCTGTTATATTTAATGGCATCAAATAGTTTGACTTTGACAACTATCATTTCTTGTTTGGTCTTAGATTGGAATGAAATAAACCCATAATGAGTGAGAAAAAGCAAACAAATATTTTATATTTCTTTAGTAATACCAAAGATAATACAACTAATGATAATAGTAACAATAGTAATACTTCACTTAACCGAGAGCTGATCAATGAATCAGAACCTACACAGTCCACAGGCACCGTTAGGAAGATCATTATTTTACAAATGTATTTATCTTTTTTAAAAAAATCATATTAACGGTGCGCGTAATTACTGATGAATTTAGTGGCCCGTGAGTTCCAAAAGGTTGGAGACCGCTGGTTTAGGAGGTGAAGAACTGCAGATTTCTACTGTAAGGCTAAGTCTACATGGATGGTTTTAAAAACACATATAAAAGTTCCTACTACGTTTATATGCGTTTTTATGCACATTTACAAGAGTAAATTGACTTTAAATTGCTAAAAAAAACTTTTGTAAACGCCTATGACGCAGTTTACTGCGAATTGCCGCAATTTTACATAAGCGTTTATCAAAGATTTTCTTTTAACCCTTTCAGGGAATGAGTACAGGGGTACATAAAACCCCTTACTCATTCCCTAAAGGGGTTAAAATATATGTAAAAAATTGGACGAGGCTTTAATGTTAAAATATTTTATTAAATGTGTGTGTTCGTGTAACTAAACATTTTATTTTTTTTTACAGGTTATCCCAGTGACAGGATGATTTCCATGGCTGTAATCATGACATGAGCACAGCCATGGGACTCCTTCTGACAGTGAGGGATCTCGGGCACTAGGGGTTAAATGAGGACAAGGCTCTCCATTTACCTCTAGTGCTCTGTGATTGGCTGAGGTTTTCTTTTTTTCAGCCATTCAGCACTGGACTTGAATAGGGAGACTTGTCCCCATTCATCTCTAGTGCTCTGTGATTGGCTGAGAAATAGGAAACACTGATGACAGCTCAAGCATCATCAGGATTTCCCTTTCCTCAGCCAATCAGGGAGCAGAGCAATCAGCAGTAAAAATGAAATAAAAATGAAAAAATAATACCTACTAATCCTCAGACTAATCAACTGGAGATGGCTTTGACTGGGTCCTGCGCCCTTCTGCTATCCGTCTTTGTCCCAGTGAGAAGGCAGTGCTGGGCTCCACTATCTTCGACCTTCTTCCAACTTTTGGCTAGGTCACCTGATCTCACACAGCGCAGGTGCGAGTGACGTAGTCTGCTGTATAGGGGGGTGGGGGGAGTAATATTCTTACTGTACATGCGTTTTCCCATTAATGAACACAGCGGTTTCCAACCTCGCGGACCACTATATTCATAATTTTAAATCCCACGGACCATTAATATGAATTTTAATATGAAGATAATAAAAATGATAAAATAATCAACTTCCTAATGGTGCCTGACAAGGACTGTGGAGGTTCTGATTCATTGATCAGCTCACGGTTAAGGTAGTTACTACTATTAGTTACTACTATTAGTTACTACTATTAGTGAAGTATTACTATTACTTTTGTTGCCTCATACAACATGGGACTACACTGACGTCATGCTGCGCCTTCTTTTTCTGTCTCAAGTACAGGTCGTAAATTTAGTGCAATATAAAGGCAAAATATTTAAAAGTTAAAAATGTATTAGAATAATTTTTTTGTTTTATTATTAATAAAACATAAAAATTGCAAATAATGTCCAAATGTTTCCATGTGGACCATCAAAATTTTCTCATGGAGCAGCCAGGAGCCTTCTGGGGTGCGTGACATACTGTAGGTATTCCAGGAGGCTCTGTGCTGTACATAGAGAACAAAGCTGTGGCTGGTACTAAACGGGCCGATCCTGTACAGGCCTGATAAGGAAACTACAAAGGTGCAGATACAAGACCAATCACCCTGGAGAGAAAAGCAGCAGTGAATGATCTTGATTAGGAAACTCTTGTGTACATGTTTTGCACTGGATTACTGAACAGATCTGAAAAACGAAATAATACGAATATACATACATCTTGTAGTTGGACAATATATGCTTATTCCAGAATTTAGCTTTATTCCCTAACATCTCACATTTCTTGGAGTTCTTCTTTAATCTGAACACTGGTAGACATCACTATATGTTGATCTGCCTACAGCATGTTTAATGATTTTGTTGTTACACTGTAGCAGCAATCTGGTAAACTTACATAAAACACATTGTTTTGTCTAAGAAGTGAGTTGCTGTATATTCAAGGTTGTTTTGTGAGAGATAAACAGGTTCTCTTTAACTAAGAAAGCAATGCAGACTTTACGAGAGCATACATTTTTTAAGAACTGAAGTGTTACCAAAGTTCACTGTGCTGATAAACAAACACGTGTTACCGTAGGAAGTGATACTTTATTAACACATTTATGCAAGGCTATTCAGCGTAGGAAAGATTGGAATTTTATTTTTCATATCCCCTTAAAGTAGAACTCTTTAATATTGAATAGGGTGGGTCGAAATATCAGGAGAGTTACTAAATGCCTACAGTGATCCTTTAACAGGTAGGAACCATAATTCCTCACACTAAAGCTCTTTTACTTGATCTCTTTTGGTTTGGTCTGAAATCTTTTCATTATATCTATTTAAATACTACAAAACCAGTTGAACTTGAAAAAACTTGAAACTTGTCAGAAATTCCCCCGAATGCAGTAATTGATTGTCATATTTGAAAGCACTGCACACAACCCATTCATTTCCATTGGAACAGTGTACAATACTTATAAAAAATGGAGATCGCTACAAAGTTAATATAAAATATTTCCTTTGGAGATCATCAATATCAAAGAACATATCTCCATAGGCCCCTACTAAAAATGATATCAATTTTGTGCTGATCTAACAGACCATCATTTTGGGAATGATCACAATCACACTGGGAATGAATACAAAATTTCTGCATATGCAGCCTGTCCAGTATTTCCTATGAAAGGTAGACTTATCTGCTGTAAGAAACCAGAATATAAAGGTTCAATCAGACAAGTGAACAAATCCTATTTTATGGTTGTGGATTGCATGTTGGCAATATCTAAGGCTAAGTACACAAGTGCAATAATTGTCATTGGAAAGGATCTTTCATGATCCTTATTAAAAACAAAGACTGCACAATGCACGAATGAATGCTGTAGATATAGCACCGTTCTGCACTATGGCGAGGGGGAGAACCACAGAACGGCACCCTGCTACGCTCTCTTCCCCTTCACTTGCTTTACGATCGTTTGTCGTCCATGGATCTGCCAGGACGGTCAGGCTATGTGTACGTAGCCTAACTGTATGTAGTTAAGACTTACCTCTGTCAGCGACCAAAAAAAAAAAAACAATGATTTAAAATGATTTCACTTAGTTTGACCAATTTCAGGCACCCCCTTAGCTGTGCACACCACCAAGATGTCCCAGACATGCTATAAACCAATCTTGTGTGAGAAACAAAGATAATCCAATGTAGATGCCTGTCTGTGCCTCTGTGATAAGCATACATTCTAGGGCTGTAGAAGAATATATGCCTATGTAAATATCTTTAAAAAGAAATAACTCTGTGAATTCAGATAGTGCTTCCATTGCTGAGGGCCCAGTGATGTATGGGCGGATATGGGAATAGTTTGTTTTTGTAACAATATCACGCATGTATAAATAGCACAAAGTGATCCTATTGTTCAAATAGCAAACTCATTTTCGATTGGCATATTGGATGCTGTTTGCATAATTAACTGTAATCAAGTCCGCAAGCCTTTTTTTTTCAAGTAAATATTTAGATAGATATTGTATTTTAGGTTTGCATGTGTGTGTGTGTGTGTGTGTGTGTGTGTGTGTAAACCTGCTTTTCACCACCCCTAAGAATCAAATGTGGTTCATCCAACCAGCTGGGTAGTGGGATTTGAGATTCTACCTTTCCTTTCATTGTAGTTTTTATTAACCTAGATTAGCTACCAGGTTTGTATTCAATGCTGATAAATTTCGGGAAATAATCATAATTATAATACAATGGCAATACAAGTTGTTGGTTAGAGGTGAGCGGAACGGAAAGATTCTGAGTCAGGTTGAATCTGGTCAGATTGGTTAAGAAATCCAGCTTGATTTTAATTTTTCCAAGTCAGAATTTGTATTTTTTAAAGAGTTGTGCTAAATTTTTTAATGACTGCTCAATAGTCTACATAAAAAAATATATATTTTAGATCAGAACTCAGCCTGATCCAAGTCCTGATCCAAAGTATGAATAGCTGGATTTGGAAGATCTGTGCTAGAATTGATATTTTTTAATGAGTTGTACTAAGTCTGTCAAACGGAGTTTGTCAGACTGTAAAACAAAAACTTGTCTTTGTTGGATTGGAACTTGGATTGCTTCAACTCCAAGTTCCAATCCAAGGTAGAAATACTGATTGTAATCAGAGTTGACTCCTATCAAAATCATCCAGCTAGCAGTATTGGTGGTGTGGGGGGAGGAAGGGATTAACGTAGTTGAAACTCGGCACTCATATTTCCTCTTAGCCAATAGACAAAAGGATTCTTTATAGATTTTACCTTCTTTTATGAAAAGATGGGAGAAGTGTTAACAAAATGAAAGGGGTCTTTTCAACTTTCCCAAACTTGTTTTATCCCTGAAATCTATTAATGCCTTCCTCTTTTGCTAGTATTCCAACACTATGTTCCCACACATGCTATATTATGCATGATTCATGAAGTTTACTATTGAAAAAATGTTAGTCCATGATAAGTGATAATTGAACCAAAAAGCTTAAGCTAAATGTGAATTTAGCAAGTAAAAATCCTAAAATGAATGATAAGCACCTGTGTTTGGTGCATTTCCTGCTGTATAATTATCTGTTAAAGGACTGGTACTGAAAGGCGTTTTTAATGTGTATAAATAAAAGTATTTATTTCATTGAGATAGATGTGTGACTATGATGTGATTACAAAATTTAAATTTAAACACTGTAGTTATAAGATAATGTGTCCATCTGGAACAATCGTTCAGCAAGGTTCTGTTACAATTCCCACCCTGGCTACCGACTATATCAGTGTAATTATACAACATTTCACTCAGGACCCAACTGGAATATCTGTAAAATGTTATTTTGCCACCCTAATATATCACCTGCCCCCTCTTCTGTTTTTCCAATTTTATGCAATGCCTTATCCTCTGATATATAAAAAAATACACTTCTGAATACTGCTATTGCCCAATATCTGCATTGTACAAAACTTTTTAACTGCAGTTTATGGCCATGGCCTCACAGACATTGAAACTTTGTGTTTAGAAGTGGGTAACATTAGGCATGTTCTGTCAGCAAAGCTTGCGATCCTAACTATTCCCATGGGGAAATCAGTCTCTTCTTTTTTTCATTTCTGGGAGCGAGAGTTGGGCGAGCCCTCCTCACAGAGTCAAAGAGCTTCTCAGGTTAGCCCATAAAAACCCAGTAAGCAGTATATACCAAGAAATGGGGTCAAAAAATTATGACAACATCGAAGCAGTTTCACCACCTTTTCTCTGGAATCTGAGCCCTGTTGTTGATGCCATGCTATCATGGACTCTATGCTGGAAACTTTCTGGTTGTGCCCAGTCCCAAAGGGATTTTTGGAGGGGAATGCAACTTTTCTTTGAAATCCCACAGAAACTCTGTACATATACATTTGATAAATCAGTCTTGTATACCTCATCTATGAAAACAGTCCATACCACCAACTATTGATATGTAGTTGAAAAAACGGAATGACATTTTTTGTTTGGAAGATCTTCATAATATTGTACATAGTATTGGGAGAAATGCTTGAATATGTGATTTTGCTGGCTCCATTTTTTGTACTCTCTAGATTTTGGGTGCAACCTCTGACCTTTTGAGAATCTGTTTCCTCCTTCTATGATAGTTTCAGGTCTGAAGGGGACCATTTGGGCTTGGATTTGAGTATTTGGATTTACTACATGTGTAACTTCTGTATAACCTGCATGCTAATGTTTATGGCCTGCTGTAAAGCTGTTATTGCCTACCCTTATTTGTTTCTGTTTTGATGTTGCTGCTGTTTGATGTACACTTAGTGATGTTGCCACTTTTACTTTTACTTTTGCCTAATTATGCCATAAACAATGTTAAAAAATAGGATAATGTGGCACTAATAGAGCACAGAGGGAACCCCTTCTCAGGGTATTAATAATGTTTTTTTGCCAGTTAGCACAACTTAAATTTCCAGCCAAGAGTGACCCCATGCAAGCATTACAAGCTTTATACATTATGCTATAAAGAAAGAAGGATTATGTGCCACTTGCAGATGGATTTTCCTACTTGGTATTAGCAATCATCTATTGCCAATGAAGGCACTGAAGAATGCCTTTTACCCCAGCCCTTGAAACTATTTTCAGGTCCCAGGGAATGCCTACTAAAATCAATGTATACATTGTCCATGAGGAAAGAAGTCTTTGAACTTATTATCCCTTGGAAAAATGTCCCCTACTGTGGTGGCTAAAATAGCACCTTTTATGGACACCTAAAACATATTTAGAGTCATGCAGCTAGTCGTACCAACTGCTGTTAATCCCAGAACTGTACCGGTATCATAAAATTGTATTTCTATCAGACCCCAGTTCAAGGAACCCATAGTAACCTATGGAGGAACCCTGGTTGAAAATGATAGTTGCATTCCTGCACTCCCACCAGGAGAAGGTGTTCATTCTTTGTACTCTTAGTCTATTTATAAAGCAGTGAATCTAAAGTTCACCACAACATTCCCAGGTTGAGAATAAATTACTGCTATTGGAACAAATTAACCTAGAAGATCCTCCACCAGAGAATGTCATATTCACTGCTTTAGGATTACCAAGTAGGAAAATTAACTTGGAAGTGGCACATAATCCTTCTTTATTTATACCATAATGTATAAAGCTTTTATTTCTTGCATGCGGTCACTACTGGCTGGAAATTTTTAGTCATGCTAACTGGCAAATCTAGAATGGATTTCTTAAAAGTATTTGTTAGAAAATGTTTTCAATCCTGGACCAGGCCCATTCTAGGTTTGCTGGATCAACCAGCTTCACTGATGAAAGTGTATCTTTTCCAGCCTTGGAGAGCTTTTATAAACTAGGATCCATTGTGTGTGATAAATTCTTTTTTAGGTTGTATTTAAGAAGATCCAGCAGTGTGTGTGAAACTGAGATACTAGTTTACTCTGCCAAGGCCCAAAGAGCTAAAATTAGATTGTACCCCTCCCTGCTTCGAATGGCTATGTGTTAAAGCAGTCATAATCCAGAGCCATCATTCTCTAGATTCCATGTAAGGAATAGATAGAGAATGGTTGCATATTGTATATATGTATTATAGTAATGTAGTGGATGAGACAAAAAACAAAAATCATTTATTCCTTCAACAGTACTATGTAGATGAATTGAATTTACTAGAGGTGAAGTTCGAGGTATCCTCAGCATTTCCCTTGATCAGCTTAAGTGAGGTTTTCCTCTTCTTTATAAGGATGTGATGGATTGTTTTTGTTTCTTTTACAATACTGAATCATCGTGACCACAGCAGGCAATCCTACTAATCATTTGCTTAAAAAATGCAATGGTCTGCCCTATTATCCACATAACAAAAACAGGTAACAGTCTGCAAAGATGTTTGCTAAAATCATTGACATATAGATAATTGATCTGGAGATTTTATTTTTTTCAATAAACAAAAAAGTGGAAAAATACACACTCAACCTTCACCTACGTGTACGCTCTGTCCTTGGCCTTGATTGGTAAGGGGCTATGTGATGAACTTTGCTCATGAGCCAATTTGCCCAATTTTTTGCCCAATGCCATTTTGCCATCATATAGCCATGTTAAAGTATACTTGAAAAGTGTATTATATAACTTCCTCTCCCTTTGCTTCATGCATCACTTTCTTCACTTTCTTACTTCCTGCACCTAGGTGCTTCAAAAAGGATGGCGGTCTCCCTGCTCTTTGAATAATACAAGTCCGCAAAAGGACGGAGCTGCTAAAATGCCCTGCTAAAACTCTGTGAGGGATTAAGGACTAACATTTGAGATTTAATAGTATTGTGGAGAATACATATGGCATGCCGCCTTCTCTCTGTGTGTCGTGGTTTTAATCCCACTTTCTGCCTGCCTCCATACCAAGTGACAAAGTGTACCTGCAGTTTTGATAACCCTTTGTGCTGATACAGTTACTGTCTGTACCAATTACATCCCTGATGAAGCGGACATAGTGTGTGAAACGCTTCGGATGTTCTCAACAAATGTAAAGTGTGCAATGTGTTCAGCCTATTTATTTCACAATGTTATCTAAAACTCTTGGCATATGGGAAGATGCATGGATGATTTTAAAATGTTTTTTTAGAATGAAGTAAATAAAATGTAACGTTTTATAATATCAACTGCCGTTAAAGTCCCATAATTTGAATTTCACGTATGAGCAGTTCTAGACCACGGGGCACTAAAAATTGGGTGGCATACATAGGAAAGTGTAATGGGACTGTTGGCTGAGAGTAGTAGTACTTACGGTACTGGGAGTCGTACAACAGAATCTTGCTAGACTTTAGTTATAGCAATGGGTTAGTTGTCATTTTCACTATATATGTTGCAGGATGATTCTGATTATTTTCTTTTTACTTTTTGATTTATGATTTTTTTTCAGATATCTTTCAGATAAAGTTCAGACGTTACTGGGACAATACAAGTTTGGTACGAAAGATTAGAAATTTAGTATTGTTGGGGGCAATTGAAAGCTTAGGTTGATAGTCTTGACTCCTGAAGAATTGGTGTAATTTGTTTGTGGGAGAGGTTACATATTTAAACTTCAAATTGAACTTCAGAATGTGTGGTGTTATTAGGATTGTGACAGGAGAACAGGATGGGATTATATACAAGGCAAGGAGCTCAGTGCAAAATGAATGTTCTAAGAACTTTGGACATTTTTTTTAAGAACTGCAAATATGTACCTAAAACATATCTTGGAATTGTTTCCAATCTTGTATCCAAGGTGCACAGAATGTACAGGTTGAATGTATAATGTAAGAAAGGATATGTGGAGGTGCCCTAGACCAGTGGTCACCAACCTTTTGGAGCTCACGGACCACTAAATTTACGGACTCTGGACCGCACACGCGCGGGGAGCCGTGTGTCAAAGAAACGTCCTCCAGAGTGACGTCATGATGACAAAACCCGACCCAAAGTGTTCAGAGACACAACTCGCTCACCACCCTGAGCCTGCGATACATACGGGGTACATGGTCAGCGGATCTGGCTGGTGCGCACCCCAGCAGGGACCTTCTCCTGACCCCGATGAGGGGCACAGTGGCCAGAGCTGCGGACCACCAACATTTTCTCGCGGACCACTTTAGGATTAAATTAATATGAAGTGAAGGGAGAAGTGAAGAAGTGCAAAGAAACTGCAACAATTTTCTTAATTCAGGCCTACCTCATCTAAAAGAAATAGTCAGAGTGTTTCCCAATCTGTGGCAGTATTGTCTATATTTCTCCACGGACAGCCGAGTTCCATCAGACTGGGAGGCATAGAGAGACTACATCCAGCTCCCTAGTAAAGTCAAGACCTGCTAAGTGAGGATGCACCTGGCTGCAAAATACTTGATGTGTGTGCCAAGTTCTGTAAGTCTGCCACATTGCAAAAAGTAGATCTGAGATTGTGCCAAACCACAAGTTTTAAACTTCTATATGCTAGCTGTGTAGATGTTACCCCAAGCATGCTTAAAGGACATCTAGTTTTGGTCCCTGCATGTGTACCCAATGTCCCACACATTTACTAGAAGCTCTCTGGGTAAAAATGCAGAGCTGCAAAAAATAACCATTTATATTGTCTTTAAACATCATTTAAGTTTCTTATTTAGGTGTAGACTCACAAATGGAAAGTGTAATTTTTTGGATGTTTGCTTTGAGCAATATGCACAATTTTCCCTTGCTTATTTCCCCATGCAGTCTTATGTGCATGAGAACTTAGAATTTCTTTGAAATAAAAAGGAGTTTGCAAACCTGGTTTTATCCTTATAAACTAAAAAATGGGGGTGTAACCACATAGTAAGAATAGTTAACTATTGATAACTAAGAATCTTTAGTTTTACCATGCAGTCACATACATATATTTATATAACGTTGTTATATTACTTGTCAGTGACCAGCCCCGGTTGGTCATATTGACAATGTAGATTATTTGAGGAAGAATTCCCTGCTTCCATACAAAACTATTCTAGCAGTGTTTAGCAGAGGGCTAAGGGTTAATTGAGAATTATCTTTTGGTTAGATGCTAAGTTTAACTTGGGCAGCAATTTGAAAATGGTCTGAACTGTATCATAAGCAGACCTTCTCACGCAGATATGTTATAACCTGCGTACAATGCTGTGAATTCGCATTTGAATAATTATTGAAGTAATGATACTGGGGTAAAGCCAAGCATCTTGGCTTTACTTCCATCCCACATTATCCCTTCTCATATTCTCTAGGTGTGTATGTGTAGAGGATTTAGGCTATTATTTCTTGATTACTCAAAGATGGCATGTGCTATTGCATAAGTTCCAAGAATAATATTAGGCTTTACTGTTAAATCTTGTGAAATAAAACTGTGTACAGGTTCTGGCCACCTATGTATTATTGTGTTACATAACTTTCCATGAGTAAACATTTGTGAATTGGACAAGAATGAACAGTCTCCCTTTACCACCTAAATTAAAATCTCTTGCAAATCTACCACTCAAGACATTGAAAAATGCCTAATTAGCTTCATGTGCAGGAAGATACTATTGTACATAAATGCACAGGCTATGTCACTGCTCATATAGGTATCCTACTTATCAGAAGGTTTTATGTATCGTGTGCCATACAAAGACCAAAGTATCCCCTCTAAAGGGGGCTAATTGCCTTTATAACCCACATTGTTATACCATTGTACCAATATCCAGCTGTATGCCCAGTCATTCAATACTACATCTGTAAGAATAGATATATAGAAATATTTTGAAATATGTTCATTTCAATGTCTATTTGCTGCTGTCTGGTATTAAAGCTGAACAACAATAAATTTAAAATAGATATACAGGCATTTGAAGTAGGCATATTGCTTTATTTACAGAGTTCCAATGACCATACCTATTTTTCAGCTATTCAATAATCAAAATTGATCTGCAGCTTGAACTACTAAGCGAATATTTGATTGTCATATTAGGTGTGAAACAGCTTTATTTATAACAGCAATAATTTTTAAAGTGGCACCTGGTATGCAATAAGGACCTTTGCTTAGAATAGCTCCTCTCAAGATAAGTTTGTCTGTCATAAGTGATTGTGAGTTTGACTCCAAACATTTCCCCCTTCTATGCACCTGTTCCTAAATATCACCAGTTTAGTTATCTTTGCCAGGAACTCTAGCTGTTGTTATGCCTTAATATGAACTGCCATCTGCCATCAGCCTGGATGAGTTCATGTGCAGTCGAAAGCAGTGTGGATGGCATCTCCTTTTCACATAAGTCTATTTGCATGTAAATTCACATATGTTAGGCACACATTCCCATAGTTTAATCATTTAGTGGTAATGCCAAAAGTTTAGCTTAGGTTCTTGATACATTCACTATAAGTGATTACAACATATCTATAAATTAATTATTCAAACTCAAGCAACTAAATAATGATTTGGAACGAAGCGGCAGGGATTTGCTTACGGGGGTTGAGTTAAGGAAGAGGATTTGATTCAAGATTAAGGTTTAGGTAAATCTTAGATTTTAATATTGTTAGGTGAAAAGGGTAGATCCTTGGTAGATAAAAAGACTTGTATTGATACAGATCTGCAATGTCAGTGCATGTAAGTGACTAAGAGAGGTGAGAGCTTGGCTTACTGTTTTTGGTTAGAGGTCAAATAGATGTCTGTAAAATCCAGCGGAGCTCAGGAACACACTCACAGGTGGACAATGACCAGTGTTAAACACACCAGCAAGTGTCCCAGGAAAATGGATGAGAGTGCATTATTAGCATGTGTAAGGTCCTAATGTTTGTTTTTTTTTTTTTATAGAAAGCTAGAAAAGTTTGTCTCCTGCCAGCAGCTGCAGAATGGGACTAATGCTCTCTATGGCAGTGTTTCCGTGTTTCCCAACAAGGGTTCCTCCAGAGGTTGTTAGGGGTTCCTTGAGCAATGAGCAATTTGTGCTTTTGTGATCTTTTTGGCAATGTGTAGAGGTGACATTTGGTCACATACGGGTCAGTAATGTTATAGGCATTCTTCTTAGTGACCCCATGCTGGGAATTTAGTATTTATTAAACGGGTTCCCTGAAGACTTTATTATTTCATGTGTTCCCCCAGCGTAAAAAGGTTGAGAAAGGCTACTCTATGGAAAGGCAATGATCTCTTTTGGAGATGTCTGATCTGCCTCCTATTGAATCAGAGCCAGACTTCTCCAATCAGTGGGAGGCCTGAGCTTTACTAATTGCAAAACTACAGGTCTGACAAAGAGGGGCATGGTTGGTGCTCTGCAGTTAGGTAACTGTTTTCCTACAGCAAGCAATTGTCCCACTCTGCACTTGCATTTCCGCTAGGATATGTAGTGAAAATGGTTGGGCCATGTTAACGTGAAATATGACATACTAATGTGCCTTTAGAAATGCAATGCAATCTCTCAAATGAGTCAAATGAGATATGTACTGATTTATAAGGGTCAGACTGTTTAATAAAATATAGGTTAAAAGTAAATGGAAACCAATATGGAGTTTCTACCCATGGTGACCAAATATATTTCAACCTTCGAGCTAGGTCTACACTAATGTTCTATTTAAAGGCTTGCAAACACCTTTACATGTTTATGCCCAAGTAAACAAGCATTTAAAGGCATTTTAAAGAAGGCATTTAATGCTTGTAAACACCCCCTGAGTTTTATTGGAACCATTTATATGTGTTTAAAACATTTAAATCCTGCAAGGTGTGTTTTCTTACTTATAATACATTTAAAAGTTTTGTCTTCCAGCAACTTGGAAACAAGCAGTCACATTCAGTTATTCACTAGTTGACTCATAATAACTTCCACCGTGCTCTCTCGATAACATGAGCTTGTCAAAAATATGTAATATTGTGTAATGAAGTCATAATAAAATGCTGTGAATACACATTCAGTCTGAGCTCAGAAAGAATAGAAATTGCTTTGACTGAGCTGTATGAGATGTCACTGAAGTATTTTAGGAATTTCAGTGAATATATAAACAGTATTATGTTGTCACAAAGCCTCTGCTTTTAAGAATCATATCGCCTAAAACGTGTCAAGTCTTCTCATGTAACCAGTTTATACAAGATCAGGCCAAAGCTGAATTTTAGCTGAATTCTTCAAAATCTCTGCAATACCAACTTAGCAAAATTTGCTGAGCCAACAGGCTTATTCAATATGACAGCATAGCAGTACATTATTTTCATTGTAGTCATTTTTGGCATTGGCTTTGTTGCCATAAACTAATGAAAATCAGCAGTGTGAATAATGTCTGAACTGGTCATTCTCAACCAGGGTTCCTCCAGAAGTTGCTAGGGGGTCATTGACCTGTGGCTGATTGACCCCCCATTTGATACTACCTGCCTTAGTCCAGGGCCATTGCCATTTGATAGGGCCAGCTCCAGCACACTAAGCATTGTTTTAGCTGTCTGATACAGTGAAAAGGGTTTAGCAGGGGTTGCCTGAAACCAATTTTTAGGAGTTCATTTGAGGTATAAAGATTTAAAAAGCTAAAAAAAATTGAGAAAAGGTTGAACATGTTTAATTTTGGGCTCAATGGGAAAGATTTGAATCTCTGTCAGGTTTGTATTGTTGACTGAGAACTCTTGGAAAACATTTACTTCAGTCATGTAATAATGGCAACAATGTCAGCGGGATAGGAAGTTATAGGAAACCCCCTCCATAGAGGCACAACAGCAATAAAACTATTTTTGTGATAGTTTGAAGGTTATTCAGGTTCACTGTTGTCATGGGTTTTACGTGAATCGGTTCAATTGTGTGCATGGCCTCAACTGAATCACATGAGTCAATAATCTGCAGAAATGTATAATAATAACCCATCTTCAGTAAAAAGAGTGTCAGTGTATGTTTTTTTATAGGGAGATCACAATCCTGTGTTCAGAGAGATATCATGCGCCAATTGTGCTTTTAACTTTGGTATCGTATTGGTAACAACAGTTTGTGAACTTTACAAAACTGTTTGCAAACATCACCTGAATGGTTACAAAGAAAGCAACAAAAAAGCAAACATTGGCATCAAAAAGACATATCCAAAAGGCACTGGGACTTCATTGTTTTTTAATTACAGGGAAATCATCATAAATCATCAAACTTACTAGCTGTGTCGAAGCTGCCCTGTGAAGGTTCCCCTAGGTGGATTTGTCTAAACATCAAAAAACTAAATTTTATTAGTTGTAAATTTCATTTTTTTGTGATGTTTTGAAAAATTCTTTTCCCTTATTGTTTTACACACATTTTTTTTTCTGGTAACTTTATCTACAGTCCAATCAAGCTTGTGTGCTCCCTATTGTCAGTACAATTCCCTACCCCCTTCATTTGTCCTAAAAATGTAATATGAGTAAAAAGAAAACAAAATCCCCCATTTCACAGGACAATAGTGCTGGTCGCAGCCTTTATGGATTGTTAGTTTATATCCTGATCAAAGAGAGAGCAAAAAATAATTTTACTTACTGTCAGTTCATCTGTCAGGATGTGCATTATGATCTTCATTTGTTCTCTTTTTATTTTTCCAGATTTTATTTGTCAGATTGATTGGGATATTCTTGCATATCAGTAAGTTCCAGCAATGGATGTCATACGAAGTTTTCATTGTAAACTTTCTATGCGTATCATATACATACTACATGATATGGTAAATATCATGTGACATATTGTCACACATTGTAAAAACATGAGTATATGACATTTCCGGTTTTCTAGAATATAGCTAGTTGGTGATGATTGTGTTATGTATACATTTTCCTACTTTTTTCAGCACTAATGAGAGTGTATTGGTGTCAAAAGTGTGTTGACTGTCATATTTGATCTTAGTATAAACCATTAAATTTATTTGGATTCTAATATCATTTGGTTTGCCACTTCTTTTGCAGTCTTGCATATTAAACACTGGCATCAGACACTAACCAAACACAAGGCACTATAATGATAATGTGCCACAATAAGCACTATATTAGAAATATTAGAATATTTTAGAGTTTGATTTGATAATTATGAACAAAAAAAAAATTGCTCTTAATAAAGAGCAAATAAATCTGCACTTCTGCTAAGAAACCCATCTGCCCCTAACCAGGCTTTGAATGGAGCCGTCTCCCACGCATATGCTGAATCATGGGATAGCCCACACATGTGTATTGGATGTGACCATGGAATTCAGAGGAGTATACAGCTGGGGTGGGGGAAGGTGGGTTGATTTCCACAACTAGAAACTAGACAAATCTCAAGTTTTAAAACCCTCCCCATCTGGTTACTTTTAAAATTTAAAATATTTCCTTCTCCCAATGAGTATAAGAAGAAGAAGGCACAATAATGTGTTCAAAGCTCAGTAAACCATAGCAAGCAGATAACCATGAACACTGAATTAAATAACCACAATACCTTGAAATCTAATCTGTTGCTTTGAATGCCATTGATTTGAGTAGACTTGATTGAGTAACAGTAGTTTACACATCAGAAATGTGAGTTAGGAAGAGTGTTGCTTTAACCTGATTTTAATGAAAACATATGGCCAGTAGAAATACAATTCCTTTTAAATGGACTTGTATATTGTAAATTGTTGTATATTGCTGCACTTCTATCTCTTGGAGGGACGGCCTAGTGATAAATAAAATGTACTTCAATTAATTTGTGAATAAACCAATATCTCTCGTGAGACGAGAACTTGAGAACCTAAAGTAAAATAAGTACATCTTTCTAATGCCATTATAAGCAAAATGTCCGAACAAAACCACTTAGAGGATTATACAAAGCTATAATTGAAGGATCACATTTAGGTGTCATATTAGCTGTTTGGTAATTCTATAATCGCCAATTATTTACCAGTATGAATAATTGTTTCTAGATTTGAAAAATAAAGGTCACTTAGCACAACAAACCACTTATTCACTTTTTATTCCCTTGGTACCTGATTTAATTTTTATTATATAGAAGAGAACTGCATGTTATGATGCAGGGATTTATCTGGGGATTTATCAGACCAGACCATTTTTTCATTAATGTATTTACTTATTTAATTAAACGGACATAACTATGGTCACAGAAGCGTCCAAAAGTGGGGGGCTCAAGTATTCCCTAAAAGGAGTTTGTTAGGGGACTAGTGAAGGTCAAAATTAGGTTCTAAAAACTGTCTGGGGAAGATTACAGGTAAAGCAGTAGATTCTGAAATGCTAACTCTTAGGCCAGAGGCTTTATAGAAAGCATTGAGTCGAGTTAGTAATTGCTTGGGATATAAACATAAGAATGTCATCATCAAACATGCTAAGTTTGTACTTCCTTCCTTTTCTCAGTTATCCTTAGTAAAAATGGCCAAGGACTTCATTATTGCTTTTATTGTCTAGTGCAGAGACAAGCAGCCCTGCCTGCTTCTACTCCACACAGGTAGATATATATATTTTGGTTCTTGATAAAGCGCCAAAAACACACAAAGGTCTAGGCAAAATTTCCAAAGGAAAGCAAAAATAGTTAAAGTAAAGAAGGCCATATTATGCAGTGCAAATTAGCACCCTGAATGGTGATGATATTGTCTGAAAATGTATTTGAGCAGGTACATTTATTTGGTCTATTGGACAGAAACTTACTAAAAAGCTTAATGTCGTTGCTTATGACTGATTTAGAAGAGATAGTTCTGTGGAAGACTGTGATAGTTGACAGGTCTTCCTAATGAAACATTCTGAAAACTATATACTAGTTTGGGAATTATGATGAGGTCAACTTTCCTGTTATAAATTGTAGTGCACTCCTCCAGGCCAGGGGCTGTAGTATTATAGGGAATTTAAGTCTGATAAAACTGATGAAAAGTTTAAAATATTAGGTGCTGTGGGTTTATGGGCCTGCAGAATAAATGAGCTGGTTTGTTAAAGTGACCAAATTTAGTAGTATTGCTATGAAGCAGGAATCGCATTTTACTGTCCTGCATTTTGTTACACACATACCCCTGTAAGGTCTGTTCTAGATCAAGTGCAGAGAAACAGGATTATTAAGTTGTTTATTGTAAAACCCAGGGAGAGTCCCGATTCACAGAAACAGACAGGCTTGTGTTATTTCTGGTCATAATTGGTATATTCTGTGAGATTGCATGCTTGTCAATTTTTACTTCCTTTTTTTTCAAAAAAAATGTCATGTCATGTTTTTGTGTTGCTGATTCAATTCCATGAGAGAAATACAGTTTTTTTTTTTTTTTACATGAGATGTTTACGTTCGGTAAGAAAATACTTTTTAAGCTTTCAGCATACTAGAAAAGTAGATTGACCCAAGGTAACCAAAGATATTTCTTTTGACTTTTTTGCTTTCCAGAACTATAAAGGTACTTTTCAGACAAGTTGAGAAAACATCCTCTGAGAAAATGTTTATTGAATCAGGGAGCATGGTTTTTTTTTTAAGCTTACACTTAGCACTAATCTCTCAATTTAGTCTAAATTAGCAATTAGCTTAAATACTGGTATAGAATCTCTACATCAACCCTTCCTTGCTATGTACATGTGCCCTTTTTTTGGCACAAGATTAGGTCCAGTATATCTGCAAGGCAATTTCAATCCCGTTGCTGATTGTTTTTCCAAACATATAGGTAAAACAAAATTGAACATTTTTGCTCATGACTACCAGTTATACCATTTTTAAGTTTTACACATTTTTTTACGGAGTAGGAATCTCCTACAAAAATGTCAGCTCACTCCAAACTTTAGGTATTTTTATGTTGCTGTCATTCAGAACAGATGTTCAGGGTTCCTCAAAGTAAATCTTGGCTATAGGATCAGGCTGGCAGGACCCTTAATGCTACACTCTTTTAACAACTGAATGGTAGTCACTAGGGTCAGCACAACAGCAATAGCTGCGCAGAAATGATAAACACTAACCACTAACCACTATCGAACACACTAACCACTATTTGCTGATATCCACCTATAGAACCTAAGCAAGAGTACTGTTTCATATTAGGAAGATGACTCCACAGAATATGTTTCTAAAGGCTTATTACTATTATGTAGAAAATGTCCACAGTTGTGGACTCCTTTAGCCATGTTATGGATGCATTCCTGCCTTTTACCCTAATAAATGATTACTTTTAAAGCTCTGTAAGGTTACTATGAAAATATGCATATCAATTCATTACTTATCTGGTGGCTCAGTCTTGAAAAATTAATTTGGTAGACTAAGCCCCAAAAAGGCAGCATGTTCTTTGTTGTCTATTTGTCAAAACCAGACAACAGTTTTGAAACTGGGATGGGACCCTTTGTATTGTTTTATATATCGCCCTGCACATCTGTATGTGTGTTTATTAAACTGATCTGAGCAGCTGATGTTGTTGCTTTTTTGTATTTGGTGCAGATACACACTGTGAGGTTTCACCAGTCCTACAACGGTAATATCTGGGTTTCCAGCATGTTGTTGTTGCTTTAAAGCAGATCTTAAATAAAATGTTTACTTTTCATAAAAGGGCAGAAGAAGGAAAAAGATAGAGCAAGATGGCGGCGCCCAGCTCTTCCTCCAGGGAATTCCAGGACGGTGCTGGACCTGATTGAGAACATCTCCAGCGTGATCAAGGGATCTGGGGAATTAAAGGTGAGTTTTTATTTATTTTCATTTTGGTTCCACTTTAAGAAGGAGCAGCTGCCCCCAGATGAGTTTGCTCTTAGGGCCTGATTTATGAAAGCTCTCCAAGGCTGGAGAGGATACGCTTTCATCAGTGAAGCTGGATGATCGAGCAAACCAGGAATGGATTCCTAAACATCATTTGCTATTTGTTAGCAAATGTTTTCAATTCTGGACCAGATACATTCCAGGTTTGCTGGATCACCCAACTTCACTGATGAAAATGTATCCTCTTCAGCCTTGGAGAGCCTTTTTTAAATCAGGTCCGTAGTTTGTGCATTGCTATATATGCACTGCAGTTGGTGATATTTTATGTTTGGAACTAAACTTTAAGTACTACAGCAAGTGCCGCTTTAGTATACTGTATATATCTATATATACTATAAATATATATATATATATATATATATATATATATATTTATTTATGCAGCAGAAACAGTAAGGTCAGCGATTAGGGGACACTTCCCCACTGGCCAGGAGACAGAAAGCACACACCACTGACCAAAGTTTTGCCCTTTGCACTGAAGCCTATAATTTGTAGCTGTGTCACTGCATGTAGCGTGTAATGATCAAAGAACACTGAAAAAAATTACAACATAGAAAAACAAAAATATGAACATGTACAAAATCACAAGCATGAAAAAAAACTATTAAACAAAACTATTTTTCTTCAGGCTTGTTTCACAAACTTTCAAACTTTTTCCATGTATAATTGAGCCTTCTGGCTTTACTATCCATATTACAAGTGTCTCCTTGTCTAGTCTTGGCACTTCCTTGTTTCAAAGATTTAGAGTACTGACTGAGTAATAATAAAATAATAAAGGAATAAATTAAATATTACAAAAATCATCATTGTCTTTAATAATTCACATTATCTTTCCATCAAATTATTATATATTCAATAATATATCTAAATGAACATTTTATATCATATACATATATATTGAAGTTGTTAGAGGCAAGCCAGCCAAGTAAACCTGAAGAAATGTGAACACTTTGTGCCTATATAACGTTCCACAAGACTCTAGCTGTTATCATAATATATCTTCATTTTTGTCAGGACACATTTTAGTAGCATGGCGAAGAGTTTGAACTTTTGACAGTGTTTTTATTGCTGTCCGTTCTGTCTGTTCCAGTAAAAATTGGTCCATTAATTTCATGTATGGAGGTTGGACTCACTTGGACAGGAATTAAAGTAACAACTTGTAAAAGGTCAGGTCATAAAAAAACCTGATGGAGATTTTATCTGTTCCTCCAAAATGAACAAAAATAATGGCAGCAGTTAGGTTAAAAAGTTCTTGAAAAGTGCAGTTCAAGACCAGAGCTTCAATATTATCTTCTATGCAGTGTCTTCTGTTGCTAAAATCTGTTTTTCGCATCAAAATAAAAGCAGAATTTAGTGATGGACTGTGAATCTTAGATCACTTGAGAAATGCAAAGTAAATGTGTGATTGATGGATTTAATTTATAAACTTTGTTTTTTTCTATTAGTTGTTCTGTCTAGCAGATCAGAACACAATTCTAGAATGAGGATGTGATGTCATTTGACTTCCATTGTTACATGCTGGGAAAATGTGAGCTGCCTGCTTCTCAAAGATTTCACACAGATGACTCTGATTCTTACTAAAGAAAGTAGAAGTTTCAGGGGCTGCACAGAACACATTTTTAGAAGAAGGGATTGCAAATTTATTGCAAGTTTATTACATACTTTCAGTAGTTTTTTGTAAACTCTAGAACACCCAACACTGCAGTATTTTGCCAAAGTCAAGCCGCTAAATAATATTTGTTATTTAATATATATAATATATAATATAATAATATAATATTACTTAAACATCAGTCATAGTAAATAGAACCTCCTATATTGTATGGTATTTCCATTATGCCAGTTATAAATAAATGTAAAACTTTATTAGAAACACATCACATCTAAGTTGTAGAGATTGTGATAATAAATGGTATGTCTCAAAGTGACAGGTTTAGTCATGGCTTGATCAAAGCTACATTCACACACTAGATAACTCTCACCTGAGAAGAACAGTCAAGACAGGCCCGGAGCCGACAAGAAAAAAGACAGTATAAACACAAGGGCCTCATGATCGGGTGCTAATGGGAACCAGTCATGTAAGGGTTAAGGAAGGAAAAGACGGGTGTGGATTATGGTGGGTTGATCATTAGGAGTGGAGAGAATTCCGAGGAGTTAAAAAGGGCTGGGAAAAAAGAGGAGGGCATTGGTAGTTGGCGTAGCTAGGGTTTGCTTCCCGCCCGCCCTGAACCTTGGGTAGTTTGTCTATTAGTAGGTTTGGTTGGGTTGAGGTGGTTGGGGTCCGGGTGGCAGGGTCTGGTTGATGATGTAATGTTTGTAAAAGGACTGATCAGTGGCATGGTGTTCACGGTGAAGGCGGGTTTTGTGGCAACTGTTGGACAGTGAGGAGTTTGGTGTAGGGTTGAAATCAGAAACAAGGGAAGGCAAGGGAAGGCAAGGGAAGGCAAGGCAATCGAGGCAAGGGAAGGCAAGGCAATCGAGGCAAGGGGGCACGCCTGGGGGCCAAAAAAATCAATACGTTGGTCCTCAGTGATGTGTTGGATTTTGTTAGGGCGTGCCTTCCCTGATCTGCATCCTATTTAGGAGTGTTATAAGATAAGTGATAATTATGTTGTTGAAAGTTTTCTATATTGTAACCAAGTATATATATATATATATATATATATATATATCTTTTTTATATTATATTGTTAATAAACAGCTGACCCCAGTCAATTTGTTGCAAGCACTGTTGTTTGTATTTTTTGAATGGGTTCTCTTCACTCTTCAGTAAATATCTAGCATGTGTACAGTGGTACCCCTATGTTTAGTTATCTGCCATGGCGGATCACTACATGACAAAGTTGAAACAGATGTTAATAATGTAATTTTCAAGGAGGTTGCGGTGGGTTTGCTCCTGTTTACTGTACAGTGCCTGCTCATTTTATTGTTACTGGGGGAAAAAAAATCACAAAATATTGTGTTTAGCAACATAAATTTAATATCTGTATGCAGATTAAAATGTTGTCTTAGCAGACCAGTTCATTGGATATGCCATTATGAACATCATTACAATTCTAGCTCCTGTGAGTATTAATTATGTGCAAGCATTTTTACTTTTCCATTTTTATTTGCCCCTATTCCAGTCTTGTTTTTCCTGTCTATGACTTAGTTTGCTTTGTTTGTGATCAGAAGTTAGTTAACTGCCGCCACATATTACCCATTCAGTTTTCTGGCGAAAGGGATGGAATTTCTCCAACAGAACAGAGAAGAGGAATAGAAAAAGTGTGGACTATAACCTCTGGTAATTTCATACAAATAAAAGAGGTGGCAGTCCTGGGACATATAACATAATTTAACCGTGGATTTTGCCACCTGAGGCTTTCAAGTAGGCTGTCAAAACAAAATCAACGTGTCAGAGGTGCTGTGCTTATGATGAAGTTTAGGCATGTTCTCATTCATCACAATAGCTCAGCTAAGGCTTCTCCAAACACAAACAAGGCACCTACTACCTAGGGGACTCAGAGTATAAGATTCACAGATAAAAGTCTGAAGAGAGTGCCAGACCACAAATATTGGAGCTCAAAACTTATATTTTTCTATTCACTTATAGCAAGAAAATAAAAGATTCACACACATGTTGTGTGCAGAAACACTTTTCTACATTAATATTCATTATAAAACTCATTGCTTACCACTGGTGCCCTCCAGTTAAACAAGCAGATTTTCTAAAGCTTCTCAAGCCAGAATAAGTAATTTTTTAGGGAAATTACAAATTTATTAGTAGAATCTAATGCTTTGGATAACTGTTTCCTCTTTAACAAAATACTTGTTCTACTATAGTAACATAAAATCTGAACCCATAGTATTTACTTTTCAGTGCAATCCATTTATTAGAACATTCTCATTTTGGAGAATTCCTAAATGACAGGATGTGAGACTGATTAGCCTACGTTAATGATGAAGTCATGCTGGGTCTACATCTTGCCGAGTCTAATCTATTTTTGGTGGTACAGGATTATAAAGCACTGGCTGCAGAAACAGCATACTTGCATGCCATGGAAACTGATTTTTATGACACAAGAATACAGCTTATATGTAGTAATGGAAATGAAGACTCCAGTATTCTTTGCTCAAATCTAAATTAAAAAACAGATTCTTGTATTACCAGTATCACTTTATAAACCTTGTTTAAAAAATGCACTGTTTCACATTAACACTCTTAATGTCCCTTTATGGATAGAAAATGTTACATTTGCGAAAAAAAGGCTAAGATATAAATCTTTAGAACGAAATGATCAGTCAGAAAACCTTTGCAAAAGATCTCTCCAACAACTACAAAAGCCGATGCAGGGACACAGGTCGAATAACTTTTTCCCATTCAAAATGCCAACATATTGGCTTTGAAAACCCTGACATTTCTACACAAACTTTCCTAAAAAGCCTTTTAAGCACAAGGTTGCAGGTTGTTTTTTTAGCATTGGACAAAGAGGGGGGGGGGGGGGGTTAAATCTTTTGTCAAACATTATATTGTTGGTGACATTAATGAGAATATTTTAGTCTACCAGGCCAAGATAATGAGGGCTAGTACATCTAGGCCAATTTTTACTTACAATTCTTCAAACAGATAAGATTTGAAGTGATTCTGAAAAGGAAAACAGCAGATTACCAGGTATAAGTCATTTCATGTGTACAATCGGAATTTTGTTCATTTTCTTTCCAATAAAGAGTAATAAAAGGGCAGAATGTCATAAACGTGTGCAGTTTTGTGGGACTATTGAGTAATACCTCTCCATCATCACCATCAATCAAACTCTATAACATTGTAAAACTTTTCATTAAGATAGGAAACTGGGGACAGTTGACAAGTATGTGTTGCCAATCCAGTAGGCTGATCATGCTGTTGGCATGGGTAACCAATAACGGCAAAATGTGTAGAACGCTGACCAGCAGAGGAGGAGTGTTGCAGTTCCTAGAAGGTATGAGAAATAGGTACATTTCAGGCATGCTTTTTTCTTAACACAGTCCTTATTAACACATTTTACTCTAACTTTTTCATGAATAGGCCCACTCAAATGTTTGAGAAAATATTTTAGATCCAGTTAGATAATGAGGCAAAACCCTTCAATTAGACCATTCAAGAAGGTTGGAGAATCAAAGGCATTACCAGTCCTTTAGTACAGTCCTTTCATGATCCACTAGTGGATTATTTACAAGCATAGGTAGAGAGTAACAAATAGTCCAATTTGCAATTAGGCAGGGAGGTCAAACTCTGGCCCGGGGGCCAAATCTGGCCCCCAACATCCTTTTTTTTTGGCCCCCAAAGGAAACCTAAATATGAACTGCAGCTGGCCCGCCTCTGCATTTAAATAGCACCGCTACAACAATTCCTGACATCACTGGCGTCTATAGACCAGGGGGCTCTCTGCCTATGCGTGTACCCGCATTGGACTGTTTTAAAGACACAAATAATGCCGTGAATTTTAGTAGCGATGCTATTTCAATGAAGAGGGAGTTTTAGCGGTGGGCCACTCATAAGATTTAGCTCCGCATTGGCCGGGTCTGGCATTTCCAGCACTCCCCCTCAGCTGTACTTTTCCTTGCTACTCCAAGGCATGGACTGAATGGTTGGATTTTCATAGAAGAATATTGTTATTAATATTGTTAGCCTGTGCAAAAAGGTTACCGTTGAAATTTTGCTCAAAAGGCTACAAATAGAGAAAAAGGGATAAGATTTTTTCCTAATTAAAATTAAAAAAAAATCTTATGCCTCTTTCTCTTATAGGCTTGTTCCAGTTTGAATGTGAAGCAAAACCTCTTTGTTTCCATATGAAAAGGGGTTATCTCTATTGAGAAGGAAACAATTTTTTCAATAAATTTCAAGGTTGGTCCTCTGTATTTGAGTCTTACACCCCTGCCATAAAGCACTAGCTGTTACAGTAACAATGGATCTAAAAGGCAGTGATGTACTGTTGGCACAGATATGTCATGGGTATATAGCTGTAGGTGTGTGTGTGTATAAGCTGCTTGCTTCCTATACCAGTCTAGCCTGTACATTTCCCCACTGACAATAAATAAGGTAAGTGGCAACCTACCAACCTTATACAAAAGTATTTGGGGCAGAAGAAGGTACTCTTATTAACATCAGGGCTTAGGCTTCATTTCACAAATTCTAAAACTGACAATGAGGTTTTGGGGAAAGTTCTGTTTTTGTACCATTTTATAGTCTAGAGAAAAACAAACTAATTTCATTAAGTACAGTTACATGTACATGGATAGAAAATTGCCAAGGTCTCATCTAGGACTGTAATTTGAAGAGCTGTGACTATGTAGGCAAGTGGCAATTAGAGATTTCAGGAAGCTGCAATTACTATATATTTTTATTCACTTCGTCAAGGTTACATTGGAACCTTGCTTTTAAATATCTCAATTCATAATTCAATATCTCAATACAAATGGAACTAAAAGATAATTTGCTTATAAAACAGAAAAATGTCTGTTTAATTACTGCATTTAAAAAAATTGGCTTCTTGTTTTGTTTTTAAGAAGTTGTGTAAAGAACAAGTTTCAGCTCTATAAAACTGAGGGACATTAACAATTTATGATAAAATGACTTTTTTAATAAAATTGTTTACTATAGTATATGTGTATACTACATGTATATTATGTATATATAAAGTTGAAATCCAGGCAAACCAAATCAAGTACAAAGATGTAATACAAATGTAAGAACGGTTTTACCTGCCAAATATTCATATTTCTGTCCATGCAATCTTGAGATTGTCATTGTCCTAACATTTGCACACAAAACATTTTTGTGCAAAAGAGGGGACCTGGTTCTTCTCTGGCTTTTTTTTTTTGGTTAAAAAAAGTTTTGGTAAATTATATAAAAAGCCAAATAACAACAAAGATACCTTACAATATTATAATTCTAATATTTAAATGATAATAAACAGACAAAGACAAAACAACATAAACACATAATAAGAAGGGGGTAGAGGTAAATGAAGAACTAAAGTTGGGGAGGGACTTGATAAATTGACAATAACTTTCAGGTCTTAAGGGAACACTGCTATATTTATTATATTCACAACTCACAGTACATTAGCATGGTGGTCAGTGGAATGAATGTCATCCTTATAGATAGAAAAAGACTACTGGAATCTGTTAAACTGACCTGAGAGGCACAAATTGCTTACTGCAATAAATTTTAAATTAAGCTGCCTCAACAACTTATAGCTAGATTCTTCAGTATTAACATTGGATAAAAACATTGTTGTGGATTCCCACACCTGTTTCCAAATATTCAAATCTAAGCTTGTCTGCAAATATCTTTCCCAGTGCTTATATGTAGGAGGATTTGAGAAAGTACCAGGAATCAGGCCAATGTGGAGCTCAAAAATAGTTCCCCTCAGCTTGTTTCCCTTTTATTTACAGGTCCTATCCTATGTAACTGAGAAGCAGCAGACTGCCATTGCCACACAGCACTGTAATTCTGGAAGAACAGTTTTACCTGACAAATATTCCTGTTTCATCCAATCCTGAGATTGTCGATGTCCCAGCATTTGCACACAAAACACTTCTGACTGGTTTTTATATAATATAATAATAACAATGTTGAAAATGTAATAATGAAAACCATTGGGGACTAACAATAATAGAAAGAAAGACAAAGGTAAGTATAAGCAAGATTTAACATAAACAATAGGCACTTCATGGTGCGATAAAAGCATATAAGAAAGCTGAACAACAGTCGAGACAGTCTATTGGCAGTGGACTTCTATCAATAGTATAGATTCCCATGGCATCTACCATCACTAGTGTACAATGTTTCATTTGTAATAAAACAGAAAAATACAAAACATAAACCCATAGGAAAGTAGGGGGGGGGGGGGGGGCTAAAGGAAGAACTAAAATTGAGGAGGGGCTAGGTTAAATGATACAATTACACTATATTACTACAACAGCCTTTCTTGACCTTTTTTTTGAAATTGTAATTTTTAATGTAAACAAGTGAAATAAAAAAGTACAACTAAAGAAAAACATTGGGGGATAATAGTAATGAAAAGGAGTACATGGGGAAGGATAAATGAAATAAGACATAAACAATAGGCACTTGGTATATAATTTCAGTCCAATTGTGTGAAAAAAGCATGTAAGAAAGCTAAACATGATGAAGTCTATAGGCAGTGGACTTCCACACTTCCAATGGTTCTCGCCCGATGATCGGCTCAGGGCCGATATCGGACGAGAATCTGAAGTGTGTATCTGAAGCGCTGCCGGATCCATCGTCGAACAATCGTAATGCATGCGAAGGGGGAGAGCGCGCAGCGGAGTGCCGCTCCGTCTCTCTCTCCCTCCCCTCTGCATAGAGCAGAATGGTGCTGTACAGCACTCAATCATGTGTTGTGGAGTGCCTAGTCGTTGGAAAAGATTGTGAAAGATCCTTTCCAACAACTATAATTGCAAGTGTGTATGAGGCTATGGACCAAAGAGAGAGAGAGTATCAGTAAGATATTCCATCAGTCGAACATCTTGAGTACATTTAAGGAGATCCCTGTGGAAGAGGGGTGCAGGCTGCCACCAGAATATGTGATATCCGTTTACCAGAGTGTTTAGTGAGATTAAACATTTGGAGGCCTATCAGGTGTTTGAGTGGATCCAGTGAGATTTGTTGGTGTGAGATATCCTCACACCAACAAGAACCCGGTTTATTTGGAGCCAATAGGTGGGCTTTGTTAAAATATATGCTCAAGGGGGGCTCTATGGGTGTTTCATCGCCAGCAGACTGGGCTAGAACCTAGGAAGAGTTGGTGAAGAAGCGCTGGGGGAAGGTAGCAATGAAATAGAATTTTATACAGGTTTTCTTTTTAAACCCTGCATATGGAGCTTTTGTGAGCCGACCAAGTCTCCAGATCCAGCTCTTACCCATGATACCTCAAATAATCAAAAGAGCGTGATCTGTATGTGTGTGGTCATGTAGTGCTAAACCCAAGGTTCCCAAATTTTTCAAAAATCATATGGAATCTTTAGGAGTACAGACAACGTTTCCTTCATTATATACCACATTATTTTGTGATTCACTTGGGTAGCTGTGAATACATTTATTTGGCTGGATTAACAATTTATAGTTAATATTATACATTTTAATATTTATCTAAGTAGGAGGCTTTGACAAAATACCAAGAATTAGGCCAATGTGGAGCTCTAAAAAGTTCCCCTTGGCTGTGTTCACTTTTACTTAAAGGTCCTATCCCCCACCCTGTAACTGAGAAGCACTACTATTGCCACGCTGCACTGTCATTCTGTTTCCTTCTATCAGCATGCTCCTGGCATTGCAGCACACCTCACTATGGGCCTGATTTATTAAAGCTCTCCAAGGCTGGAGAGAATACAATTTCACCAGTGAAGCTGGGTGATCAAGAAAACCTGGAATGGATTTCTTCAATGTCATTTGCTATTTGCTAGCAAATGCTTTGAATCCTGGACCAGATCCACCCCAGGTTTGTTGGATCGCCGAGCTTCACTGGTGAAAGTATATTCTCTCCAGCTTTGGAGAGCTTTATTAAATCAGGGCCTATGTCCTTGCACTTCTCCCCCCTTTCTATGCTCTGTTTTACAGTCTGTCTATTAAAGCTAATACCAAGTCAAAACCAGGAACTCACACTAGAAGGGTTACTATCTATAAAGTTATTGTTCTCTGTGAATGCATTGATTTATTATGTATTCCTTGTGATGCTGTCATAGACTGAATAGGGACAAAAAGTGAAGGTGAAAAGTCTTCATGAGGCCAATGACTTTACAAATACTTTGACAGAATTTCCTTTTTCCAGGTCTATCAAAAAATGGCTGGTAATGGGGTTTACAAAAAGCATTGAAAAGAATATTCATTTCTTAAAACACCTGAAGCTTTCCCTGCCTGTTGAATTAGGTATTATTATTTCACACCCAGTCAGCAGAAGAATATATTGCTTATGTAACTGTTGGCTAATGCAGGAGGTGTTACCACAAAATAAAGAATAAACTGTTTTACTTCAGTTTCCTAAGGGGTAGAGATACATAATGTCTTCATTCAGCGTACCGGCATGGCATTTCAGGTCAAGTTTTGACCTATGCCATGTTGAAGTCAAATGCGCTTTTCATTGTTTTGTCAGTAATCCAGTTAATCATCACTTATAGTGAATTTAATACTCTGAGGAGTTCTCCACTCCCTTGGCATATAATATGTGTACCCGCATGGCTGCCAAATGCCTGTGGAATCTTGTGTACATTTTCAGGGATCTCCATGACATCTCACTGAACAACATACACAGCATTTTCGTTTTTTGTTTTGCATATGTGTTAATCTTTTTCCCCAATAAAATGATATAATAATATTTGAAAATTTGAAATTTTCTTTGAGAGCTATGGTTGGTATTTTAGTTGTGAAACAAGAATACAATACTTGCTGCATCATGTCTCCTGCTGACAAACCCTTGAATCTAAGGTCCAGTTTATCTGCTATCCTGACATTGAGCAATAATGTTAAACCAAATATAACAGCCCCAAAACATACTAAACGTTAATTGTATTCAGAATAATAAAAAATAATCAAGGGCATGGCATATGCTAGCAAGGCTGCTAGGGGTGGCACATGGCCACCCACACTAATACCACACACTGGTAATAAAACATTCTGATACATAATTGAATGTTCAAATCTGCTAGTGCGGTTCATCTAAATCTTTATTGTGTTGGTTTCTGCACAGCCTGTGCACCTTTGCCAGTTAAAGTGTGTGGTTTGTAAATACAACTCTGGGTCTATTCACCTAGAAATAAACTGCTAGTAGATTGAGGTGGCTGTATTTCATACGTGACAAATATTTTCATAAGTGAACAAATGGTTTTGTTAATCTTACCATTCCCTGGTATTATGTTCCCTTACTTGGTTATAACGCCTAGTGATGAGATCAAATGAAGTTGAAGTGAGTTTAATGAGAAAGGAATTTTTGCTCCCTGTTGGAGCAAATTGTACCAGTTTTTTTTGCCTTCCTCTGGATCAACAATAGTCCATAGGGTTTTATATCTGAGATATGTTTTTTCCCTGAACTTGATGGACTTATGAATTACTATGTAATTATGTAAGATGATCAGGAGCACTGCAATATATACCTTGTTGGATATGTTGGGCATGTTAATTCAATATTACTCTAGATCCAGTTTGTCAACTGCCTTTTCCTTGCTTCAGATTTGCTTCCTTCTCAATACAAATCAATTGGAATGCAAATATAGATTGAAGAAGGTTGGTGTAGGCTAGAAACAGGTCAAAGGAAAAGTACACTTAAATGCACCTGTCAAACATTACATTTATTCTAGAAGATGTTCAAACACATCTAAAATGCAAGCTGAAACCACACTGTGTTTGACCATCAACACGGCAATAAGTTACTATGTATAAATCAAAGAAACATCAAATATCTTTACAATCAGTAATAAAATTGAGTACAATATACTCACATGAACAAATAGATATACAGAAGGTGATATTTAATTCTTGGGGGAGGAAAGAATGGGAATAGGAGTGGGTTAAAACTTTTTGCTATTTAAAACCAAACCAACAAAATAAGTTTAAATCCTGGATAAGCTCAGAAAAACCTACACTATTGCCACCTCCTAGGGGCTGGTAGACAGAGTATCCCTTTATTTTGGAAAACTTTCCATACCTCCCCCCTCCCCCAACTTTGTGGGTAGAGAAAGGTAATGACATTATGAGAATGGAGAGACTCTGTGACATTATGAGAATGGAGAGATAATGAATTTTTTTGCTTAAGCTGCATACACACGTGCAATAATTATCGTTGAAAACGAACAACTAACGCCCATTCGTCCGATAATCGTTAACAAAAAAAGTGCACAACAACGCCGATGAAGGAGGATTGTCGCTGGAAACAAACTACCGTCCCAGCAGATCTGATTGGGTGACGATTGGGTTTGCAATCTTTTGTGTGTTCACTCACTCGTTCGGTGATCATGGATTGTTCTGCAGTACACTTTTTCCTTTACATGTCACTTCCTGCATTGTTCCAACGGTCGTATCTAGCGTGTGTACATTATTGGTGGATTATATTTGAACGATCGTATCGTTAAAGCATGTACAAAATTGTGCACAATTTGATCTTTCAAAATATTCACGCATAATCGTTGATCCGTCGTTAGTCGTTCATTTTCCAATGACAAATATTGCACGCGTGTACCTAACTTTAGTGCTCAATATGGATATCTTTCTCTACTTCAGCTACTCTTCAAAACAAGTTACAATCTACAATTTTTAAACCTAATTTTGTAGATTCACCCTGTTTGTTCTCGTTTTACCTAGGGTATTGTCTTGGCTGTGTTTTATATTTATTTTTGTCTAGTGTGAGTTTCTGTAAACCTTGCAGAGAATCAGAGGTGCTATGTTTACTATTATAGTACTCTCTAAGCAATATTTAACCAAGCTAATGTTGGAGACGGTCCTGTACTTGTTTGATACTTCTTGGAATTGGAACTGTTTATGATTTATTAGTGGCCTATTAGCTACTTTAATCACTGCTTGGAGGAAAACTCAAAACAATGAACACACATGCACAATGTTCTGCCTTTCCAATCATTTATCTCAGATAGAATGTGATTGTAATTTCAAATTAATTCTATTTGGATACTTGATTGTTCATACACATGAGAAAACCTTTGTAGTGACTAATATTTATGTGGGATCCATCTACAATTGATTGGAGCCAAAAACAAGTGGTTTAACGACCTGTTGTGTACTAAATTTCCTTTCGGATTCACTTAATATACACTTGTTCTATCAAATAGGAAATCAAATCAGAAGTGAAAATCGGCCCTTGTGTACTATGTCTTAATCAATGAGACTGGCATTTATCCTTATGGACCAATAGGCAGTCCAATAGGCAGTATGGTAGGCAGTCCATTCCCAAATAACTCCCAAGAGTTTTACTAGCAATTGCAAAACAATTGTGAATCTGCATTTGGGGTGCATGAGTATTAAATTGTCTCCAAATGGCTGAGGGACTGTAAATGGAGGTTTTAGAGCAGATGCAGTTGGTTTGTGAAATGTGTCTTCAAAGACTTTAGACTTGTAAGGAGGGTCAGAGATAAATATAATATATGAATATTTTTTTTTTTCCTTTTTGTTTTTGTAATTTTTGCATTTAGATGGCTGCTATGGCAGAAAGTGGGTGGCTCTTTGTTTATTACATGGGATTGGGTTTTTTTGTAGGTATATTCCAAATGAGTTTACCCATACATAGACTTGCATTTGAGGGAATTAAGTAGAATCATTGCAAAACAAAAAGCAAAGCTGCATATTTAATTACCAAAAATGCTTGCTTTTATGTAATTGTATATTTTACAAAAATGTTATTTAAATGTTACACCTACTGATAAAAATGTAAATAATAATGTAAATACCTTTATGTAAAAATCATAGAACTTTTTTTTTAATTCAAGTATCAATCAATCATAAAGTGATTTGAGATACTTTTTATGTAGCAAAAACATATTGGTTTCAATTAAAGAGGTTAACATGATCAATTTACCTTTTTCTTAAAATGAGTTTATCATAAAACAAAAACCACCAGCTATTACTACAACTGATGGTATCAACATATGACATTTTTTTCGCTGTTAATCAGTGACCTAAATGAATACTGATTTTATGTCAAACTAGGCCATAGACCTGGAAAATCTACTCTACTAGACCTGGGAATTGAAACCCCTGCAATATATTTCTCACTCTCCCAAGCAGATTCCTTTCATAGGCTCTAATGTTTGCTATAGAAGAGAAGCAAAATTGCTGAATAATAAAGAACATGTACAGCTGACTTGTATATAAATACTTTCTATTGCGAGAATTAATCATCAGTAATGTGTATTTTTTTTTTTTTTTGTGGGGTTTTTTTTCCTACCTTTGTAGAAGGCTGCAGCATCCATTGCTAATTCATCATTATAACAGTTGAATCTCTAGATGTAATTAGATGTGGACCATAGTTTGTAAACTGTTTTTGTTGTATACATTTGATAATTGCTTTTTATATTGACTTGCCTTGTGCCTCCTTCTACCTTTAAACTGATAAGAGCAACTGCCAACTAGAGCAACTACTTCATGTGTGTTGCAGTGGGACCTACATTTTTAGGCTTTGAGGTGTCACAGCTGCATAACTTAACACAATGGCCCTGATTTATTAAAGCTCTCCAAGGCTGGAGAGAATACACTTTCAACAGTGAAGCTGGGTGATCCAACAAACCTGGAATGGATCTGGTCCAGGATTCAAAGTATTTGCTAGCAAATAGCAAATGACATTGAAGAAATCCATTCCAGGTTTGCTTGATCACCTCCTTCACTGGTGAAAGTGTATTCTCTCCAGCCTTGGAGAGCTTTATTAAATCAGGCCCAATGCTTCTTAACGCATAAAATTGCACACTTTTCTGTGGTCCTGGAATTGCCAGGGGCTAAACTTGGGACCCTCTACAATTCTGACCACTACTACTCTATCAAATTTCCCTTTGACACCACCCTTCCCCCCAAACTTCACGAAAGGTTATATAGGAAACTGAAGTTAGTATTCACTCCCAGAAAAAGCAAGGAATGTGACATGCGAGTATGAGGAATCTGTACTAGGGTATAGATTAGTCAAATTTTCCAGCAAGACTAAAGGCACATGAATGCAAATGAATAACAAATGGAATTTTTTGGAAAGAGAACAACTGCAAGTAATCATGTAAATCGCTCTATTTTTATAATTGTTAAAAAAAGGTCTCTAAGGGCTGCTCCCAAGTAAGTCTGCTCTCAATATGTATACATAGTAACTCAGGTTGAGAAAAGAAATATGTCCATCACGTTCAACCACTAGGGAAATAAACATATCCCAGATATAAAACCCTATGGACATTGTTGGTCCAAAGGCAAAAACAAAACAAAATGAACCCCTGGTACAATTCGCTCCAACAGGGGAAGAATTTCCTTCTTGATCCCATCAGTAGGATGTTTACTGGATCAACAGTCTGTTATATTTACTTCAAAGCTTTTATACCCAGTTATATTCTGTGCTACATGTATTGGCAAATGTATGTAACAAAAGTAGCTAAAACAATTTAGTATTTATGTATTGCTAGGTATACATTATTGGTAGCTAGTAAAGAGTATACAGCAGCACAAGTGTGTGAAACTTCCAGAAAAACTGTATTAGCCTGGCTCAGGTATTCTTTACACATTTACAGGGAATGTATATCCTACGCTATGTTCTTTACAATACCCACCCTTATTCCATACAGCATTTTCTTTTTCTAAGAGTTTGTATAACCTTTTTAAGATTAAAATAGTTTCTACATTCTTAGAATTACAAAGTGCTGCCTTACTGATTGACTACAGTAAACATTCTAACAAAGAACATATGTGATGAATACCAGGTGAATGGTAAACCTGTTTCTGCATTGACATACAGTACAAGGGACACAAAAACTTAAGACCATACTCTTACAGACACGTGCATGGAAATTGCAGATTGCCCTGTCTGTCAAGACAGATATAAAAGTTAAGTAGATGTAAGCCATAAGCGATTGACATTTAGCCTGTTTAAGCACTCGGAATCATAAACAATTTCTAGTTTTTTTTTTTCTTAAAATGCTGTTTTCACGATTTTTGCTCATGATCTGCTTTGTAGCCACCTTATGTCTACAAACATGGCTGCATGGCATTTCTCAGGGCAGATTTCATGTGGTGACAATAGACAAACCAAATTCCAAGTTTGATTGATCACCCAGGTTTTCCCATGATAGCCTAATACTCCAGTCTTAGAGAGCTTTATTAAATCAGGACCAATGCTTATTGTCATCATATCAAATCTGCCCTGAGAAATGCCATGCAGCCATGTTTGTAGATAAATGGACCTTATTTATTAAAGCTCTCCCAGGCAGAATATACACTTTCAGCAGTGAACCTGGGCGATCCAGCAAACTTGGAATGGAACTGAATTTGATCCTGATTTTAATGAGTCACTAGGACAGAAGGTAAAGTGGCTTAGGACATCTGCATATGTTCGGTCCAATAATTACCACCAGTATGAGGCAAATGGCTAAAGACACTTGATACAGGTAATAACACTAGACAGTTTATGATGGCTGAGGTAGCAAGAGTTTCTGAGTTCTCCTAGCTCTTTCTGCCCCACCAGGATTTATATACACACCTCCCCTTGTGATTTCTTATAACTGTAATTCTGTGATATTTAAACCTCATTCATTGTCTCCTGAAGCTGTACGTTTACATTTTAAAGGTCACTATGACCTTTTGATATTCAGGGGGTTATTTCTAAAAAAAGAAAGATTATGTTTTTAATAAACTCCCTCACTGATGCCAAGCATCTGATGCAATATATCGGGGGATTGGGTATGTAGAGAAATATTGCAGCTGCTTTTGCCAACCTGTCTTTAAATAGACCTTGTAATTCCATCATGGTATCCTTTTACAAACCTGTATATAGCTATATTGTAATATAGGCACTGTAATATGGATAGAATTCTGATGTTTGAGATTTATTTATTTATTGTGATCAATTGTTCTGCTGATTCTGCTATGTCACCAGACTGTGTGCGGCTCCAAGCAATATTTTGAGGAAAGTCAGTTCCTGATTACCTGGGCTCTGTTCTGCCATCAGCAGTAAATTTTGGGATAGCACATCAAACGCTCAACCTGAGGTTTCCATCAATGGAAAGAAAGTAGGTGCAGGTGCACAGGAACTGGCAGTATTAGGATTTGACAAGGCTGATCTACAAACAAATTTGTTTTAAAATACATGTCAAGGTAGAAATGTGGACTGCTCCTTCTTTAGAGAACATTTGTTCTCTGGCTGTCACGCTAATGCTTTTAGGCCTATATATGAAGAAATACTCCTCAAATCACCACTTTTTAAATTGCCAGATTCATAAATAAGTAATAACTATCTATACAGTGGCAATCTGTGATTGACTGCTGCACCATAGTTAGCCTAAATTTGCAGTCAGAAGCTCCAGCCACGGGTTTATTTGATTGCTACTAATTCTAGCCGTAATTGCCACTTTTAAAAGGGGTGATCATTGGTCACACACTTTAATTGTGGCCTATGTCTTTCATTCTTCACTTTCAAAGTGACAATTGTCTTGTGAACTATAAAGTGGTATTTGGGATAACTGCCACTTGACAAATATGTTGATCACCAGCCTTTATCAGTTAATTAAAATAAGTGGGGATCTTGTAAAGTGATAAACTTGCTGAAAAGATTTGGTCTTTCTAGATGATTGCCAATTTTATAAATAGGATGAAAGAAAAAGCATTATGGCATTAATAACATTAATATCATTGTGCAACATAAAATACTTTAACAATGACAACATTTTTAGTTAAAGGAGAACTGAAGCTTTGAGCTTTTGCACACAGCCTACAGAATCATCATAATCCAGTGCTGCAATGCTATTGTTTCTACATTCTAAGATTTTATCATTATGACCCACCTACAAAGACAAATCTATTAATCTGAGTATAAGACTCCATATAAATTTATGTTGATAATCCCTGTTTTCTGGTGAATACAATGGTTCTAATCTTTTCTCTTGTGTTTCAGTGGAGCTGCCCTCCTATATACATATTGAAAGCAAAGATAACAAAGACTGGGTCTTTTAGCGGCACAAAATGTTTGCATTTATAATACAACAAATGCGTATCCAATGCGCATGTGCCAAAATCTCAGGCTATGGAAATACAGCACTCCTTGCTGCTCCCTACAGGGCACAACTCTGCACTGTATTCTCCTTCTTCTGCATGGTACTGATGCCTTTGGATCTTACACCAATTTGAAAATATCTGTCAGTGCTACTTCGAGCAACTCACTCCAAACCCACAAATATCCTGGATCTAGCACAGGCCTGGCAAAAGCCTGTTGTACTTTTATACAGGGGTGTAGTAGTAAAAAAAGAAGAGGGGACACGGTATTATCCATGGCGAGCACTCATGCACATCATTGTTATGTAAACACCTCATTCCTGAAAAAAGTAAGGGCACAGCATGCCCCACTACACCCCTGCTTTTGTAACAGTAACATCCTATGAGCATACATTTGGTATGGAGCTCTCTACGCATCCCCTTAGAAAGCCTAAGGGTGAAACGCGTCAGGATATGAGACGCTGTTAATGAGTATACTATGTCTAGCTAATTGGTCTGCTATCCCATTCTATTGAATAGGAAGGACCCCCACAAATGATAATTCTATCAACAAAAATGACTATCAACATGAATTCTTGTGAAGCCTTATACCCAGATCTGTCTTTACAGGTGGGTCATAATGGAAATCATTATAAGCAAGGGCAATTTCCTGTGGTACAATTGTAATAATATTTTGCATGAATGTACACATGTATGGCTAATGCAAAACCTGATCATCTGCGGTAAATAGTACTTTGATAATAGAGGAAGAAGAGCTCTGAGAAAGCACATGTCCAAAATTAAAAAAATATATATCATGAGCTTATTAAGCAATGAAATGTGGGTGCAACAAGCAAAGCATCAGATGCATAAAAATCTAGATGCTATTGTACATGTACTGGCTATTTATATTATCTAGTCAGCATGTGAAATTGTATATGCCTCCTTTCATGGCCACAATGGGTAAATCTGCACATCCCCATTGTGATACCCCCCACCAAAAGCTTATATAAAAACTGTTACCAGAGGTAGCCCCCCACCAAAAAAAAAAATACAAAACATATGTATAGACAAATAAATGTAAATTACACTTTTTAAGTGTATATCCTCCTGTTCTGTGATTTATACTGTAGACTGTGAATATTTGGGTAAATGATTAATGGACCAGCGTATGTGCATAATCTCCAATAAGTCAAGCCCAGTGAGTCTATTGTTCTGATTGAGTCAAAACACACTGAACACACTGTGTACAGAAAGGAATGGTTAATACCAGTTATTGTGCAGAACTATGAAAAATGGAGCAAAGAATAGCTACATATTAAACAAATATTAGACTATTTTCTTTCCCTATTGTTAAAAGTAATCTACCACCACAAAAAGAAACATATCTAACCATGGAAACATAGGAGTGGCTGCAGAAAAAAACTATTGGTTCATCATGTTTGTTTGTTTTTTTTTTTTTTTTTTTTTTTTTTTTTTTTTTTGGGGGGGGGGGGTGATCTGCAGAAAGTTACATTAAACAAACTTACACTAATCTGCTGTCTAAAAAAAAATTCCAATACCCTAAAATTGATCTTTATTGAGTACCCATGTAACCTCCCAGGATGAAAGCCACAGTTCTGGTCACTGATGGTATTGGCTGATAGTTATGTATTTGCCAGCTTCCAAGCCAATAAGACTTCAGAGATGACCCACAGTGACAGCAAGCATGCTATGTATCAGCACTCAGTGTGTTAAAACAGGATCATCTATGGTGGGTAGCTTTGGCTTTAACACCAATACAAAATTAAAAGCCTATTGTTACTCATTTACGAGCACGGTGGGGTGCACGGTGGCTCAGTGGTTAGCACTCTGGCCAGGTTCGATTCTCGGCCAAGACACCATCTGCATGGAGTTGCCAGGTTCTCCCTGTGTTTGCTTAGGTTTCCTCCGAGTAATCCGGGTTCCTCCCACAGTCCAAAACCATGCAGCTTGGTTAATTGACTTCCCCCCAAAATTGCCCTCAGACTGTCGTAATGATATATGACTATGGTAGGGACATTAGATTGTGAGCTCCTTTGATGGACAGCTAGTGACACGACTATGGACTTTGATGAAAAGTGCTGCGTAATATGTCAGCGCTATTTAAGTACTGTGTAATAATAATATTAATAATTTACAATGAGAAGCAGATACTGACAACACCAACAGGTTTTAATTAACACCAATAGCACTGGTATATTTATCACAGAGAAGCACGATAATTGAAGTTTATGATATCAGCTGACATGCATGACAAATCAATGTGTTTATTTTTAAGGCAAGCGTTCTAAAATCAAACAAATCAGTTTACTGAGCTATGTGCTGAGCTATGTGAAATTCATCTAAGGGGGTTTTTGTCTACTAAAGACCACAGCTACTTAAAGTTGATTTAAATCCTTATTCCCCTTTGCACCAATAGGTTTGCCACTTCAATATTCTCTCAAGAAACAGATTTATTAACTTATTATTAGAACTATTATCTGCAGCCCAACTGACCTGAATGGTGCCACAATTGCCCCCCCCTTCCCCCCCAAAGCAGGAGATCCTCTTCTGATTGCTAAGTAAACAAACTAAGACAACTCTCTCACAGATGAACTGATTCATGAACTGATTCTAACCAGAATTTTTTTTTAATTTGTACAGCTCTCCATCCAAACAGGATTTGACTTGACCTGACTATGCCTGACTTTGCATATTTGGAGTCTATTAGTCTTAATGTACAATGAAATAAGAGAAAGTCTGTTTTTTTACAGGTTTAATTACATTGGGATAAAGGCAGGTATAATAATTACACAGTTATGTATATTGGATAATTGTATTAAGTGTTATGCTAGACTGTAATTCAGCTTTAATGCCATAGTATAGCACACTTGTATTTTATAATAACAATTACACTTACATTTTTTTATGTAAATTTTTATTAAAGATTTAAACATATACAAGTATACAACAATGCAGAATCACAAAAAAACAAACAAAAAGAAAACACAAAAAACATATATTAAACAATAAGAAAAAAGTAGGCGTAAAATACAGAATGATGTCAGAACATAAAAATAAACACATACAATACATACAAATCCACAGGAACAAAGACAAGATTACAAACACACCTGTGTTGTTCTAAACCTTCTTATCGATTATATCAATACACAATCAGTACTTATCGAGCATCAAGTAAAACAAATGAGCATTCTTAAATAAACACCTTTGCAAGATCAAAAAAAAAAAAAAAAGAAATAAAGGAAAAAGAAGAAAAGACGAGAACAGGAACAAGTCCAAGATCTCACTAGGGAAACAACTAGTCCAGCCAACCATATTTAAGGTTCATATGAGCAACTATATAATTCCGGTAGCTGTTGCTTGATCCCATGGGGCCCAAATTTCCTCAAATTTCTCCAGTTTGTTATTGAGCCCAGCAGATAGATGTTCCATCAGACGAATATCCTCTACAGGTGTCCTCAGTTCCGCAACATAGGGCGGAGTGGGTGATTTCCAATGCACCGAGATGATACACTTACATTTTATCCGTGAAAAAATAAACCTTAAAACTGAGTTTTCAGCTACAAAATGATTTTATAATGAAACTCCAGAGAAGATCTTTACAAAAAGGCAGGTTGAATACAAAAGCAACCAGTATTGCCTGTGGTCTCCCTGCAATTCTACATGTCAAACTATAGAAATACATCTTTGGTGCCCTAGACACAGATAATCTCACAAGCACACTGCTAGTTTTTTTTTTTTTAATAAATTCTCGACAAACGTACATTTATGCTGCCTAGGCACAAATCTCTAGTTTTGACTTCAGTTCCACTTTGAAGAAGTGGAGTTTTTATTATCAGAGGGGAAGTTTTGGGGGTCAGTTTTAGGCAGAGCTCCAACCAAAAAAAGAATAAAATAAATAGTTAATAAAAAGATAAAATAGGAAAACAGCTTTCACTGAAATGTTCAGCTTTAGTCAAGAGATTTCTTCTGCAATATGGCAATCTGATGACAGCATCATTCAACCCACCACATATTCAAGTTGTCCTGGACTCACCCTAGCCCATGACTGGATAGTAAATCGAGAAGCAGCAAGGCAATGAGGTCCTCTCTCTGTCACTCGGCTTTCTCTTCCATTCAACATGCTTCTGGTCAGTACTTAGACGAATTGGCTCCATGTACTTCCAATTCCTGTACACTTCAGCCTTTTATGCAGGTACTACATAAGGCTAATACCAGGTCAAGTTCAGGTACTGCTTTAGATCAAATAGATAATGCTTTAAAGAGAATGCTTACAGAGATGCATTATTACAGCCATTCTCAACCAGAGATCCTCCAGAAGTTTTAGGAATTCCTCCAACTGCAGCTGAATGGCCTCCAATTTGATGATGTCAGCATAGTTCTGGGGCCTACATTACCTGGTAGAGCCAGCTGTATGGCTCTCTGCTCCCAGTCACCAGTGCCTTTTGTAGCATATAGCTGATCTAATCTGTCCTGGAGTGTGTTTTCATTTGATTTACTGTAGTTGACCCTGCCTGTTTTCTGACCTTGTGAGTTTATGCTGCCTGGACCAACCTTTGCATGTGACCCAGACTCTGTTTTGTGTTTTGCCCTTGTTTATTTCATTTGGTGGACGGATAAGCGGTGTATGACCTCTGCTCTGTATTCTGGATTTGGCTCTGTTGGAATCTTGGTGCTGCTTCATCTGTAGGCTCCTGGCTTGCTGCCAGTCCATCCCCAGATGCCATCCCTTGCACAGTAAGTCCTGGGTGCAACCGAGTGCTGGGAGACGCAACCAGTCTCCCGAGGCTTGCTCTAGGGAGAGTGGGGGGCTTGCTATAGGTGAAGAATGTGGGGGCTGCTATAGGTGAAGAATGTGGTGTTAGATTGGGAGACTGGTGTCTGGTGAAGACTGGTGCTGACCAGGGCCTTACACCACCAATTTAGAAGGCTTTTTCCCCCCACTGACCCTCAATAAATTGTTGAAAATTATTGCAAGGGTTGCTCAAGAGGCAAGCCTACAGGTTGATAGTGGTTCATTAAACAGTGATTCTACTAAAATATTGCGACTCTTCCATGATAAACTATGTGTATTATATCACGCCCCATGCACCTTCTGTCTGGATCAACTGAGATCCTTTTTAGCCAATCTGACTTTGCCCGATATCCCTTGGGCTATATATGATTAATTGGGTGTTGGTGGATTGTTCATGATCTCTATAGGTTGTATAATATTGTATTTTCAAGTGCTATTAGATCATTTGACTACTTTAAAAAGGAATACAAAATACCTAATTCTGAGCTCTTCTGATACCTCCAAAATAAACATTTTGTCTCCACTAACATCCATCTAGTGACTAGTGACCCCTAATAGCCTCACAGTATTTGAGCCTATATGTTTGTGGGAACCACAATCTAAAGAGCTTATTTCTACCCTGTGTGACCTATTACTGATCAAACAGGAACCATCGACCTTGCCGTACATGTACCGCTGGGAAAGAGATATGAGCTTAACATTGGATCAAGATGATTGGTTGAAAATTAGGAACACAGTGCCCCTTATAGTGTAAATGCGTCAGCTATTGGAACCAATTATACTATTAATGCGCTGGTACATAGTGCCACACCGCTTGCAAAAGATATCTCCTCACCTTCAAGGCAGATGCTTTCGATGCTGTCCCATGAATGGAACCCTACTACGCATATGGTGGGAATGCCCCAAGGTTAGGAGATACTTGTATACCAGATGGCGAATACAGTTCTTGGACAGTCATTCCCCAACAAAAAATGTCTGAAGCACTACTTAACCTACAACTGGTTCAATGTATATGACAATTTTAATTATTGAATTTCTTTTCACAGCTGCCAAAATGGTGCTAGTGAAAGTCTGGTGGTCAGCAACCCCCACGGTTTCTCAGGTTAAACAATCAATGTCATAATTTCCATGCAATGAAAACCTACGAGAGATACGGTTTGACTTTTTGTCCAAGTTTGATCCGGCCTGGTCCCCATGGGTAGAATTCTATTTTTGGACTGCTTTTGATCGCACTCTGTTGACTATTTATTGAACCACACTAAAAAAGCCCTATTTTATTTTAATGATTTTATTTTAATCAGAGTGTATATGGACTGTGAAGTTGTCCCTTTTCCCCATATTTTTCCTTACCCCCATTTCTTGGCTCTTTTCTTCTAAAATTGAGAAAATGAGAAAATGAATCAAGACTCAAAGGGGAGGTGCTGCAACTTTTTTTTTTTAAAGGGTGTTGCACTTAAAAAAAATTAAAAATAAACAATGGTTTACCTTTACATATAAAGGTTGTCTACTCTTTTATGTAAAGTGCAAATATTGAGTTTAGGAATGCTTTAAAATTGCTGACATTGTCTTGAAATATGATTTAATACTTTGTTATTCCTAATGTTTTTTTCAAATGAAAAAAAAATGACGTAAACTTCAATAAAAAAGCTTTAAAATATTTCCTGGGTTCCTTGGAGGTAAGCGTCAATGTGTGTCATTTATATCTGCCTAGAATGTAGCTTAACTATTTAAACCATTAAAGAACCAACAGGGTAACAGAAGACCCAAATACAACAGTCTGACATGCCAGGTATAAAGGTTAGCTCACAAAAAGGGACTTTATACAACAATGTATTTTCACATTTATCTCTAAAATAAATACCAGCTCATATACAAGCCAATGTCTGTTGAAATGCTGGTTATCACTTTCTGATAACCTATACAGAGAACATTCACCTTTGCCTTAATTCCTGAGGGAAGAGATCACTGTGACAGGGTACTCTGCCTGTAAGGCTGCTCCACAGATGAAGGTTGTTTAATTTTTTCACTCCAGGCAGAAGTGAAAATCCCAAAATATACATGCAATAAATAGATGAATACTTTCTTTTCATGTCTTTAAGTCATGAGTGTGTGCATGTGTGTTTTCAGTAATTTATTAGTGGAAAAGCATCTATAGAAATCATTTGTATTGTTTTTGTTCATTTTTCTAAGTACTTGATAATTATTCTTTCATTTTATATTGGTAATTACATTAAGGTTCCATAAATGTCACTATTTGAGATTTTCATTTAATGCGCATCTAATTAAAGTGCGACAGTTATGAATGTCCTATTGATCTATAACATTTTTTCCTGTAACGTTTAGTTTTAAATGCACAATGCAAATAGCAGAGTATGTATATTATGCATGCTAAACTTACCATTGTGTGTTTGCAGCTTGGGATTTTCTGAGCTGTATAAAATGAATTTTACTGGAAAGCATGTTATATCGACACAACCATACACATAAGTTACAAGCTAAAAAGTTTTCTTAATATAGACTCCAAGTGTGATTATATAATATGAAGATAATTATTTAGATGTATAGATCACTGTGATTATACTGTAAATCACTACTTATGGTTCCAAGATACCTTGGATGCTACAACAATAGCTAACCCATTCGGAACTCTCACACTACTTCATTCTCAAACTGCTTTATTTTTGAAAGCCATATGTTCGACTCCTAAAAATCATTGGGATTAAAAGCCTTTACCAAGCAAAGTATATTATCACCTTGCAAGCAGTATTTCTTTTGGGATAGTCATTGAAAAAACTCTGCTGACCTAATCATCCAGTCGTGTGCCTTGCTTGTATGAGATTGGATATTAACCTCCCTAGCGGTAAC
>NC_092866.1:20459199-20463614 GCF_032062135.1 Pyxicephalus adspersus | reverse complement strand
GGTTTTTCTCCTTTAAAATTGGGTGCGTCTTATAGGCCGGAGCGTCTTATAGTCCGAAAAATACGGTAATCCTATGGAAGGTAATAGTAAATACATCTTTATCTGATCCGCCGTCATCCCGCGCTGTCCATCGCCGAGATCTCTGTCTTCTTCCTTTTTCCTTCGGCCAGCTTCTGCATCCGATGAGTCACTGGGGAGTTCCCGGTGACATCGGTGCATGTGTACGTTGCTGGCGGGCGGGGCGGGAAATTCAAAATCCATTTGTATTGCATTCAATACAAAATAACTGTATTGTATGCAATACATTGGATTTATATGTGTAAAAGCAGTACATTGTTTTCAAGAAATTTTATTTTACAGTATATATATTAGTATGTTAATACTATGTTAATATGTTATATGTTAATATGTTATTATGTTATATTATATAAAAAATATAATAATACAAATTTTTTTAAATATTTAGATTTTTTAATTTATTCACTATTATTTTTACATGGTTTTGTGTTTCAAACTTTATTATACTCATACTATTATATTATACTGTAAAATACATTTTCATGAAAAACAATGTACCGCTTTTAGACATAAAACCAGAAAGAAATGAACCGCTAGGCAGGTTAATCACTGAATGTGAATTATCACTATATTCAATAAAGTGAATTATCTCTTCCAAAGTGATAATTCACATTTGAAACTGAACCGCCTAAAATGTTGTAGTATTATTAACTCACAAAAATTTGTTGCTTTTTTTCATAACTCCAAATGTATTAACAGTTTGCAAGAATTTAAGCGGAACTATTCTATAAAAACAAATATTTACAAGCAGAACCTACCTGTTTACATTTTTTTTACCTTTCTACTTAGTGCAATTCTAAGGCAAACCTTCACACTATACATACAGTGTGAGCTGGAAAGTTCAGAAAGTACTGTAAGCAGCCTGTGGGATTAATTCACTGAAGGAGTGAAGATTGTTTACTTAACTCATTTGTGTGCATGAGAAACAGTAAATGTAATATTCACTTTGCCTAATGTATTATTCTTGCACTAGGACTGGGAATTCAAAGTAAACAGAGCTTCAACCTATTCACTAAACTATGTGGGTACTCATTTTGCTAAGAGAACAACCTCTGCTCTTTTAGTAAATCTACAAACTCCTTCATCCCTGTGTGGTTTGCTCTAAATGCTGATTAGGGTAAATCTTATGCGGGTCTATTTCATAAATTACTGTTTAGGGAAATGCTGCACTGTAGAGAGGGAGTGGGAATGTCTCATGTTTTCTATAAATGGAAGAACTGAGTATTTTTCAAGCTATGGTGGATCAGGGTGCTGGAATTAATGGTAGATGGATTTAAATTGCATTTCACTGCAGTTCAAGTTCACTTTAAAATCAATGCTTAGCAAAAGTATTATCTGTGCCCTTGCATTGGACAAAGCTGCCCTTGTTGCATATGTGAACCAATATGTTGGTGAAATGAGTTGCTTGCAACCAATGAGTTTTGTAAACTGCTGTACAGCAGCAGACTAAAAAGAGCCATCGTTAGTGTGATTGACATCAGTAATAAATGAGTAGGTATTGAAAATCAGTCCTAACAAACCAAACTCCAACATTTTTGTGGAACTGCTCCAATCTGAATTTCAGCAAAAGTTGTTCACGTCAGTTCTAGTGTTTAATGTGAACTTACCCATAAAGGATTTGTAGACAATCTTGAACACTGAATAACAGTTCTATGCAGTGAAGTGTTATTACATGGCCTACAAACCTGATTACACTAAATTTGTTTTTACTAATTTAGTAACCATTGTACACAATTAGTTTCCTCCATTTGCGTATTGATTGAAGGCAGTCAGCTCATGTAAAGGATTTGTAACATTTTTTTGCTGGTACCACTGAATCCAAAACTTAAAAAAGCACAAAGTACACACATTCTGTTATTACATTCTGTATGTACATTTCTTGGTAAAGTTAGCTGTGCCTGAAAAAAAAGGCATGGTAGGTCAGGTTGAAAAAAGACATAAGTCCATCAAGTTCAACCACTAGGGAAACAAACATAACCCAGGTATAAAACCCTATGGACACAGTTGGTCCAAAGAAAGGAAAAAAAAAACCCTGGTACGATTTGTTTTCATAGAGGAAAAAAAATTCTTCCTGATTCCATGAGGCAGTTGGATATTGCCTGGATCAACAGTCTCCGTTATCTTTACTTTAAAGCCTTAATGCCCAGTTAATCTGATCTTTTTACTGTGATAAACTTACAGTGCCTTTTTGGGTGGCCATCTTGGTTCACTTATTTGTGTTGGAGTCTCCAGGACAGAGAACAGTGTGCAGAACAGTATTGAAGTCAGCACATTTCCAGAGGCTTGAAGTGTCTAAAGCTACGTACACAAGTTAAACTTTTGTTGTTGGAAAGGATCTTTCACGATGCTTTCCAACAACAAAAGACAGTATATACAGTATATACATATACTGTATATATGTATATACAGTGCCGTTCTGCTCCATGGAGAGGGAGGGGGAGATTGTGCGAGTGGCACCCCGCTGTGCTCTCTCCCTTTCACTTGTATTGCAATTGTTCATCATTCGTCGTTCAAGACAGATCTATGAATGGCATCTCTCAAACGCTATACACATGTCAGATTCTCGTTGGATACTGGCCCTGAAGCGATAATCGGACGAGAATCATCTGGCATGTGTACAAGACCTCTCAGTGCAGATTAAGGTTATGTTAAGGTTGGCGGTGAGGTTGTGGTCACTTTCTTACACCAGGGGAGACAGTTCATGTAGTGTCTACCGTACTTGCAGCAGCTCAAAAGAGAATGAATGGGGGAGGTACTGCTCACTGCTTCCTGCAAACACTGGTTATGAAACAGCAATGCAGTGCACGCAGCCAGGATCTGGACAAGATCACCTGCTCCTACCACAGGTCTGAACCTGTCTTTCTTGTTATGAGGCTAAAGGTACACTCACATACCAGGATCTAGCACATTGATATTTCAAGAAAATTTCTAGACAAGAATACTACTTGGACACCACTACCATTTCTGTATGTTTTATACTATAGCAAACATTAGTTTTTTAAGTTGATAATAATTTTAAGCACTTACACATTTAATTAAAGAGACTCAGTTACTATTTAAAAAGCATCTAAACAAAAAAAGAACAGAAGAATCAAATATTTTACCTGGTTACTTGCTTTCTATGATGCCTTGGCATTCCTCCTTCTCCTGCCCTGATATATTCTTCACCCCAGAATGTTGAATTATCAGCTTTTTTTGCTCTTCCATTGTTTTTTATTTAATTGCCCGGAATGGATTGAATAGGGATACTATGCAGTGTAACCAAAAGCAGTATCCAGCATCAGTTTAAATACGTTTGCATGTAAGGTGTTTAAAGAGAAATACCATGCATACATGTTAAGTAGACAGAGGTCATGAAAATATTGTTTTAAAATGTTCTGGTGGCATAAAGACTTCTGCTGTATGTGAATAATTGTGCAATATTGCCACAAGGATACCCCAGCATAACTGCACCCCTTTCAGTTAAAGCTCATTAAAAGGGTAATTGATGGAATTTTGCCATCATTATTATATGATTCAGTGGCATGAAATATATAGCGCATTTGTTTATGATATTTTTATGTGGATGATGGGCTTAAAAAAGAACAGGTACTCTTGTTAAGCCATTTGTGCAGCAATGTAAAGGCTTATTTCCTTACCATTTATTTATAGCTAAATAGCAATGGGAATTTAACCAAATAGAACAGTTTTATAAAAATCCATTGCTAGTTAAAACCTGAGGCAAAAATAAACTTTATCTGATGAATTTTTGTTAATAGGTATTCATTATTGCTACTTTGTAGCACTCCCAGGAATTCACTTTAAAAATGCATAGATCTAGTGCGCCCTCTAGTGTCTACATGTGAATGGTTCAGTTTCTTCACCTATGAGGATTTTAGAAATACAGTTGAATATAATAAATACAGTAAGAGAAGTGAGTGTTATTATAATATGATTAGTCAAACATCCTAAACAGTTAAGTTCAGAAGGAGAGGAAGCCAATCCTGCAGTGATAAGGTTAGAAAATACCACTGGAGTGGTTGCTGAGCCAATAGTACATAAGAGAAAAAGTGGAATGATAGCGGCTCTTTATGGCAGAAAATAAGTCTAGCATGACATAAAACCTTTCATTTCTATTACTAAAACATACTTTTTAGAAACATAATTGGTAAAAGAGGCCATGGCAATGTTTAACCTTGACTTTATAAAATAATCTCACTAAAGTCCAAGATGTGGGTCAGTACTGTACTTATGGTCTCTCCCGATGCAATTCGCCCTAAACGGGCTTCCTCAAGGAGTCCCTAGAAATTACAGTCCCTCAGGTGTCCCTAGACATTACAATAATGATAATATAGAAT
>NC_092866.1:20445192-20459152 GCF_032062135.1 Pyxicephalus adspersus | reverse complement strand
ATTCATCTAAATAGTCTTCACTTAGTTGGTATATTGACCTCACGAGAAGAAGTTGAAAGAGTACATTCAACCCAGAAAATGTCACAAAAAGGGGGAAATGACTCCCCCTCGCAAGTGTAAATAAACATGTTAATGTATTGGGATACAGATAAAGAAAATATTTAGGAAATATAATTCTTACCTGGATGGCTATCTTAATGATGTAATAATTAATCCAGTACTAGTAGATGGAGGTATCATCATTCGCAGGGAGCTGTGCATCACTCAAAGGGGAAGAAACTTCCCCCAAAGTGTCGTCATAATGCCAGAACCCGTCCACAGACACAACCAGCCCGCTGCCCTGAGCCTACAATCTATTTGGAAGACGTGGTCCACGGCCCCGGCCGGTGCACCAGCCAGAGCTGCGGTCCACTAAAATCTTCTCGTGGACTGTTGGTGACCACTAGTCTAAGGAACACCCACTCTGCAGTCCCAGTAGAGATGCCTTCTCTTACACAAATTACAGACAGTGCACTGAATTATTTTCCTGAACACCCTGTTAATGGGTTGCTGCTTGCCCTTAAAGCAGAAATAAACTGAAAATAAACAATGACACTTACCTTGAATTCTGAAGATCCCTTGATGGTCCTGGGCCTTCCCTCGATCTGGCCTTGCGTAGTCCTCGAATTCCTCTTCATCCAGGTGCGGAGGAAGCGTTGGACGCAGTCATTATTACGTCTTCTTCTTGTCTTCTTGCTACGTCACCCGATCTCACACTGCACAGGTGTGAGATTGGGGAATGTAGCCCGCTGTAAAGGGGGAAAAAAGCCGATCCCACTGTGTATGCATGAGATCGCCATCTCTTTATCCTTAGCGAAAAAAATGCCCATTCCGCGCTCCCATTCAGTCGATCAAGACTGAAAAAGGTGGTGCTGCACCCTTTTTTTTTTTTTTAAAAAAAATAACATTTTCCTTTACATATAATGTATGTCTACCCTTTTATGTAAAGTGAGAATATTAAATTTAGTTCCGCTTTAAGTAGCAGATGTTAAATGTATTGATGCTTTGTCAAAATGATTATAAACTAATATTTTCTGTAATTATTTGGGGTGTACCCATGACACACTCTTTTTTAAAGCTTTTTGGGCCTCTTAATGAGAACACCAAGCACTACATTAATTTCCTTTTCTTTGTTTCTGGAATCATCTAGACAGCCTTTCATCCATTGCCCCTTGGCTGCTTGCAACAGGAGAAAATAGCAATAATGTTGCAAGCAAAGGTATGTAAGACAGTGCTCGCTCCAGGGTGGTTATAGATCTGCCTATGATATTCCTTCTCTTGGCTGCACCTAGGAGTTGACCTCAGATTACAGATGTGGGAGAGCTCTGTGAACAATCATTATATACGGTACCTTGCCAATATATTCCCAATAATCAAATACAGAATATTATAGCTCATACTACTTTGTATAATTACAAACACGTTCTGGGATCCTGGGTATTGGAGATCTACAGCAACTATTCTGAAAAATGTGAAAGAAAAATGTGTTTTGAAGATGTAAGGGCAAGTTAGAAGTTTTGCAACAAATCATGTCAAGTCATATGATCTGTTTTAAAATTAAATATAATGTACATTCCAGAAAATATCTTGAGGCAGTGCCTTCAGTAGAGATAACAAAGGCTACAGGCATTAATACTTTCTAGTATTATTAGTAACTTTTATTTTTAAAATGCCAACATAATTTGCAGCGATTTACAATAAAGAGGGGCTGCAGATGCCCAACAGAGCCTCTAATTTAAAGGTGAAAGTGTAATGTATATTATACATAGGAGTAATGGGAAACAGACATGTTTTTTTGAGTGTTTTTAAATGAGTTCAAGATAAGAGCAAGCATAATGGGATAGAAAGATTTCAAGAGAGAGGGGGCAGCTATCGAGAAGTCTTGGAGCTGTGCATGGGAAGAGGTGATGAGTGAGGACGTCATTAGTAGGTCTTTCAAGTAGCTGAGAGGGTGATTTGGGTTTTTTTTATGTATCAGGTAAGTTTTACAGGACTAGTGAAATGATTTAAAGGAAAAGCACAGTAACTTCCTAAATTTGCTTTCAGGCCTAATTGAGGGCTGTGTAAAGTTTTTCAGAAAAGGGTCATAAATTAGGAATAGTTGGAAGAATGATACTGTAAATCTAACTGCGGTATTTATGATGGATAAAGGAGTCCAGTAACTGAGGTGATGTGAACATGTAAAAGTAGTTTGGTATTTGAAGATAGGGATAGGGGTATTTAGGATTTTTGAATGTTGCTTAAGATAATATGGCAGGTCCTAGATATATTTGGTGAATAACCAGGACTTCTGAAAGTATTGGATTGTCTATCAGTACCAAATGATTCCTTGCTGGAAATCAATATTGAGGCACTGTGCTCTAGTATACCTAATATCAAAAGAATATCAATAGTCAATGATTTTCTAAGGGAAAAAAACCAACTGATTTTTGAACAAAACAAATTTGTATTATCACTCCTAAATAACATACTAACTGAATATTTTTACCTTTGCTGGCAAAACAAATCTCCAGATAGGGACATGCTGTGCCCCAATCTATGCCAACCTTCTAAGAGGAAGCCTTGTTCATGTACTTCTGCCACATTTTACGGAGGTGTGGCGGAGGTACATCGATGATGTTTTAATCATCTGGCAGGGTTCTGAAATACAACTATTAGAATTTTTTGATAAAATACAAGTTAATACCTACAATTTGGGTATTACTATTTATTACAATGCCTCATCAATTTCCTTCCTAGATATAGAAATTCAGATCAATCCGGAATTAACAATTTCTTCCAAATTATATCGTTAACCTACAGCTGGCAATACCATACTGTCAGCTACAAGTGCACATCCAGAACGTCCTAAAAGAAGTATATCATTCTCGCAATACCTTAGAATACTTGATAGAGGATATAAAAAAACATGCTTTAAAAAAGCATACCATTAGGGTCAGCAAGCTAGAACACTTAAGAATCCTATTCACATCTCATACTAACTGAAGGGACAAAGATGAAGTGAGAATTGTCACTAGATATTCTCACCAACATAATATTTTAAGGAACATTTGTAGCCAGTTTTGGCCAACATTAATTTCTGATCCGCTAATTAAATATCACATAGGCCCAGTTTAAATGCTACACAATATCCAGGCCTAAATGAAACGTTGAGTTTCAATCAGTTTTTGTATTGGAAATCCATAGTTTTGTTTTTTTTTGTTTTTTTTTACGATTGTTTGTTGTGGCCATTCAAATAATAACATTTTTTAATTAATAAATGTTTTATATAAACTTATGCTTGGTTGTTAACATATTGCAATCCTTTTCATTTGCGATTTATTGTAATTCATTAATTTTTTGGTAATAATTTGTGATGTGTTATTATTTTAAATTATTTATTTGTACTGATTTTGCAATAATGTATAACAATGGCTTTATTCGATAAAATACTGTGTTATGATTTGCATAATGTAATGTACTTTATTGTGATTTGTATAATGATTGTCTTTTTGATACAGTATTATTTATTGATCTATGTAACAATAATCATTGGTTTTATAACCATTTAACTGTTATATACCTTTTTGATCAGGTTTTCTTATTGTTACTGCCTTACCAACAAACATATCGATTTATTTCATGTTAGCCATGATGCTTAATGTTTTGTTTGCATAGGTTGACACATTGTTATATGTTGACTAGTGTTGGTGTTCGAATTCGGGTTGTCCTTATATTCAACCCAAAAATGGCTGTTCGAATTCGGGTGGACCCGACCCGAAAAAAAACGAGATAAAAATCAGTAAAAATTCGGATAAAAAAAAAATAAAATTTAATGTTAAATAAATTTATTGAGTGTTTGGGTTTATTTACCTATTATTTTTTTTTTTACAGGTCATCCTACAATGACATATCTCTTACTCTGTAACACACTTTCCAGCATAGTAATATTATGATACATTTGTTACATTTTTCCTTTATCCACTGAGAGTAAAATGTGACAAATATATCATATTACTGTGGGTGTTACAGAGAAAGAGATACTTGCCAGCGGGCATCTGCAGTTCATCTGTGACTGCAGGCGATCCACGGGGCACTACAGATCAATTAACCTGTAGTGCCCTGGGGATAGTAGTTGAACTGCAGAGTTTATCTGCAGTTCAGTTCCCACGGTCACATGACCGTGGGAACTTTGCGGTCACAGCTGTGACTGCAGGCGATCCCCGAGCACTAGAGGTTGAGTACTAGAAGTTTCCCCATTCATCACATCTAGTGCCCTGTGTTCTTGGATAGAGAAACTCTCTCCAAGAACACATACTGCTAGGAACAGCAATCAGGATCCCTGCTGCAGTCCTGTAGTATGTGTTCTTGGATATAGTTTCTCTATGTCTCTCTGTGTTCTTGGATAGAGAAACTCTATCCAGGAACACATACAACTAGTAAAGGGCTGCAAGAGTAATCTGATTGCTCTTGCAGTCCTTAATAGTCCCTAAAAATAACCCGAATTCTCCCACTATCAACTTCAACGGTCTTTGAATTTGGCATTCGATTACCCGAACAATATCTCACTATTCGATCGAATAGCTGTCAAATCGAATAGTGAGATATTCGACCAACACTAATGTTACCTATTCCTGGATGCCTTGCCTGTCCGTAGCTTCTTTTGTGCGGCAGGGGGTGCCCCGCCTAATCAGATCTATGTCTGACGGGGTAAAATACTCGGAGGGATGGATGGGTCTCCTTTGGAGACGGCACCCATTGGCACAGCTATTTTAATCAAGTTACTCATTGGTAAATTACCTAGTGTTTGGATCTTTTATTGAATTGTGGTAAGTTAAATAGCACACCTCAACTAACATGAGCTAGTTTTTTCATTGTCTGGGGATGCTATGTTACATTTATGGGCACTATCATTAATCAAAATTATAATTTAAGCACTTTTATCACTGAATTAATGAGAACTTTTTAAAGGGGAGAACTTTCTTGATTAGTTAATATAAAACCCTTTCTTTAAAATTAGAGAGACACTTAATGGGTGATTTTACTTTTACTTTTACTACTATAGAAATTAATTTAATGTATTATCTTAAAAATCATGATTATTTACAATGTATGAGTATGTTTCCTATCCCTGTTGCTGCTTCATTCAGATCCTAACTACCATGCAATGTGAGAGAGATCCATAGTTGGTAATTTGCATCCAATATATCATGTAAATTCAATTTTTAAATATCACCATTTTATTTACATGGATTATTGATATTTTTGAAAAAGTTCAACCTACTTTTAGTTGTGTTACACAGTGCCACCAACAGCAGGGGCTGTGTTCACTGTCAGACTGTCAACCTTTGCCCTTCTGCACTAGGAATGGGCAGCTTGCAGATGATTAGAGGCCTAGTCCACCCTAATTCATTTGGCAGCACTACCTATGCTCTACTCTACGCCTGGCCTAAGAGTTCACAAAAACCTTACTACTTGGCCTCATCCAGCTAAAATGCATCAGAAGAAGAGGTCAATGTGGGGCTTCTTGTCTTCTGTCAGTTAACTTTTAAGGAATTTCCTAGAGTGCTCCAATTAGAAAATATTCACTTTGGGGGGAGGGGGAGCACATACGGCTTGTTGTCCCTGTACTACATGTGGAATAATAAAGCTTCATCACAGCCTGTGAGACAACATCAGCAACTAAATGTAACAATGGATGAAAAAAAGGTTATCATAGTGTGCATCCATTGCATGCATAGTGTTTTGCTACCTACTTGACATTCACTAAGGATTTACCTCAGCAACAAATCTCTCATTGTGAATTTTATCTTTACCCATGCTTTCTCTAACACAAAAGAAGCATGTTGTCAATATCCATTGTTTTTAGTGAAGGGGCTGGCACATAACAAACCACCAGTGGCCTTTTGATGACATCTTTATACAGTCAATACGTTTCACAACTACAAGGTGCAGGGTTTCCACAAAAAAATGTAAAAATAAAGGAATTAGTAATTGAAGACCTGCAGAGTGGCATGCAGAAGGTAGCAATTACTCAATGATTTTTAAAGGATGGCCTTTAAAATTAAAATGTAAAATATTGGAGTTGGGATAAACATGAGGATGACAACTAATGTAGCTTTTACACATTTTTATATCGAATATAAACATACTATTCTTCGCTTTACTTGAAAAGGAAATATTTGGATTGTTGTTCCAGCTGATAAGAATGAAAGCCCAATGAAACTCAAAATTTAATAAGGTAAAATCAAAAAGAAATTAGGTTGATAAATGCTAACAGTTTATTGATTACACTTTTGGATTTTGCAACATCATTAGACTTAGGTCTAAAAGTGACTTTTCACAAAATAGAAAAAGAAAACTACAAAAGTTAAAGTGCTCTATTTATAAAGTAGGGAATCAAACACTCCCTGGTGAGGAATCTTCTAGGTCCATGTGTTTTTAAAGCGATAGTAAACAAAATAAATCTTTAACTTCTTAAACAGAGCCCCTGAAGAAGTTCCATTACAGGACGGTGTAGGACCCAAACAAGAACAGTGCTTGGTGCCACCATCTTTAGCTGTCTTCTTTCTTCTTCTGGCTATGTCCCACAGTTTCACACTGCGCAGGCACAAGATTTGGTGATGTAGCCTGCTGTAAATGGGAAAAAAGAGTGCTGATCTTAGTGTATATGTGACAGGTTAAACACGTACAAACTGAAACAGTTGCATAGGTCGGACAGTTGTGTGTGACAACTGACCAGTTAATAACAGTGTGCCAGTCCCAACAGTGGTTAACACTGCACAGATCATCAGAAAGAATTGTGCAGTATCTTCAGTCCATCTAGTAGATCTGTTTAGCAGCATGCAGCATCACTTTAGTCATAGTCATTCTGTCAATCTCTGCATCCCTGGCACACACGGCCTAAGTTATTAAAGTGAACTTGGGTGATTCAGCAAACCTGGAATGAATTTCTTAAAATTAGTTTGCGATTAGTAGACAAATGTTTCAGTCCTGGACCAGATCATTCCTGGTTTGCTGGATCACCTAGGTTCTGTTGGATTACATATAATATTAATATACCCCAATCTTGGAGGGCTTTAAAAAAATCAGCATCATTCCCAACTTTCCCGGTTTCACTAGGACAGTACCAGTTTCTGAGAGCTGTCTTGCTGTCCTGGGGAGCAGTATGATGCACAAAGTATTGATTTTCAACTGGATGTAAGTCCAGGGACTACCACTAGATGGCACCAAAAGCCAATACAGTTCCAGTCCTCAATAGATAGACATTGCAGAGATCAGCACTCCTCACTCCCTTTATCAGCTTGTGTACACTTGTGTCCACACTGGATGATCCATCCATCCATCCATCCATCCATCTATCCACACTTCAGTGTGGACACAGCAGCAACACTGAAGGATGAATGGATAGATCGTCCATGGTGGGTGAATATACAAATTGAATCTTGAATAGGTATTAGTTAAAAATAAAATACATATTTGTTTTTATGCATGGTGTGGTGTTGTTATTTCCAGGGCTGTTTTACATTTTTTTGGTAATGGGTAAGGGGCATTATGTGCCCCAGGGTGGGCAGCTGATATCTGGGTGCTTCAGGATTTCAAATAAGCCCCCCACCCACAGACCCCCATTGCTTCTGTTGGGGTAAGGGGGTCTGTTTTTTTTCCAAAGTGGAGGGAGCTACATTCTTTTTGCTTCCTTTCTTTTTGGGAAAACCAGATTCCAGATGACCTTTTATGGATAAGAGAAGGGGCACACAAGGTCGCTGCCCTATTTCCTATCCGGAAAGGTCCCCTAATGAAGGTGCTTATTGAATGGTCTGGTTTTATTATTGAAGGGAACAAATGCCATTTTTTTCCTGGTTAAAAAAGACTTTAGCCATGAAAAATGCAGCATCTTTGCCTGAAATAAGTTTCATTATAATTTTTTATTATGTTATTTATTTTAGGTGTGTGTCAATATGGGTATGTGGTGCAAAGTTACATTTTTTGGATGTGTGCAATTAAGGTAAGTAAAAATAAAAATTTAGTCTGCTTTAGTGAACTTTTCTTTAAGATCCCATTCCTAAAAAGGGAATTGGTTGGCTAATAAAGAATTGTGACAAATATCAAATGGTCCAATTTATTGTAATAAAATCTCCAATAAAACAAAAGTTATTTGCAAGTTTACCTTTAAAATGCAATGGTTTTATATTTCGTGTATACCGTGTTATTTCCATGTGGATGTGTTTCCAATTTAGTCAATGATGTCTCTCATGCTTTAGCCACGCCGGGTACATGCCCATGCCCCCTGTTTAATGTCTCTTTATGGTATTTTCAAATATTGGGAGGTGTGAATCAGGCCTACTGTGTGAAGCAGAGGATTAAAAAGTGTGTCCTGCAGTCAATAAGAATTAAGCATGATCCTGCCCTACTATTGGCTACTAGTCCTATTTAAGCTTTACTAGTTGCAGGCACTGGATACTGGCGTGTTATCTGCTATTCTGCCCAGTGCGCTATTGATTCTGCTATTTTGGATTTCGACCACAACTTTGTCTGTGGTTGCCGCCTGCTCTGGCCTGTTACACAACTTGCCATGTTTGCTGCCTGCCCCGATCTCACACTGTTCTACTACTCCGCCTTGACCTGCTGTGTTCCTGTCTGATAGCCATTCCTACACTGAAACGGTCTGATCCATGTCACCCCAAGTGGGGAGAGCCTGGGGCTGCGACTTGGTGACCTCTTTGCTGTAAAAATAGTATGATGTCCACTAGGGTCACTGGCTCATCTCTTCTTGTGGGGTGCTCCAGTGAACAGGAACAGTTGGGCATTATAGAAAAACGTTCTTGTTAAAACCAATTTTTCCCCAAACCTTGGCATTGTATGGGTTTAGACAGGCCCAAAGAGACAGGGGTACATTGCTATGGGCCTATGAAGCTAAATGGGGCCCATGAAGCCCAGCGCGTACGTAATTATTAATATAGTTTGAATATTTATTTATTTATTCTATTTCATTTTTATTGTATTGCGAGAACTTTCGCGCACAAGAATGTTGAGTGAGCCCGAAGCAATTGAAGGCTGTGGCAATGACAAAATACTTTTGAGTGACATAATACAGTGCATTCAAGATTCAACGAATAAAAACTTGTGAACGTGACTATCAATAAGTGTTCTCACTTGTTCATTCCTAGCCGAATCCCGTGAGGAAGAAGAAAAAAGGACATGAGCCACACTGATTCATCGTGGACTGCAATGAAGACTTTACAGGACAGTGAAGGAAGAAATAATTCCACAGGTAAAGTTCCCTGTAAATGCTGTAATTGTAGCATAAAGGACCCACTGACATTGCGTGCCTTTTTGTCCACGTTATGCAATGCTGAATTCATGTTCAGTCCCTAACCCAAACACAACACAGCTGACAAGAAAATGTTGCAGTGCGAGTTACAGTAGTAATGTGTAACCAGAAACCATTTATTAAGATATCCTCCTCTCTGGGTGGTGTAGTCTCAGTATTGTACTTTGTGTTTCAGGAAGCAGTAACAGGTTGTGTGATTTTTCTGTCATGGAGCTGAGCACTGTGCTGTTGCTGAGCTTTGCCATTTTAGCTTTGGTATGGAGGAAATTCTCTCGTCCCAAGGGATTCCCTCCTGGGCCCCCAGCAATGCCCATACTGGGCAACATACTGCAGATGGACTTTGCCAATCCTCTACAGGACCTAAAAAGGGTAAGTTTATTGACAACAAACAACTGAAATACATCTTTTATGCTGAAAGTACAGGCTCAGCGGGTAGCATCGAAGTTACCTTGGAAGGACAAGGTGAAGAACTTTGAGGATTTGTCATTCACTATATTTGTGGAAAAGTATAAAAACTTACTGCAATTATTTATTTCTTTTTTTTTTTACAGTGATAAAGTATTAAACCGATTTGGTACACCATAACATACATGTGCACGTTCAGCTCTTTGCTCTATATTTATATCATCCAAATGTGAGCTCATTGGTCCAACCCCACAGTATTGGATGGTAATGGAACACAGTAAACATTAATTCATATGAGAAAGAAGTGTGTTAAGATGACTGTCATTCCTTTTCACTAGGAAGGAGCTTTAGGGTGCTGTAGCTCATCTACCGAAGCAAATAGGCCCTAAAGTAGACAAACTTTACTTTCCAACACCGTCTGACCAGTCTGCTGTGAATGATATAGCACTTACAGTGGGATTCTGCAGTCTTTTGCTTGTAGCCCTGAGTGGCTACAAGGAATTCCAGGTACAAGATATCACTTATTAACGCATCCTTTTCTTAGTCCTGATGCTTTAATAAAATAGAGGTACATTATATACTGACTGTTTTACCAAATGAAATAAAGCAAGCTGACCCCTGCAAGAAGCTAATTTTTATATTTTAAAGTGCACCTGTTGCCAGGATATAGTCCTGTATACTATTTACATATTCTTAACCAGAAGTAAAAACTTTAAATTCATTTTTTTTGTTGTTAAAGTATTCTCAAGGATGCTTAAATATCAAAACACAAACTCTTAATTTAGATGGCACTTTGTTTCATAATAGGGCTTCATTTTAAAAGAATTTTACTATATCTAAAACCTGTAGAGCGTATGATCTAGACACAGGTTATCTTTAAGTATGTCAGCTTTAAATTAAAAATAAACAGTATCACAATACTTATACATAGCTCTCAATGTAACATTTGCGTTCTTTTCTAAGTTCTCCAAACAGTATGGTCAAGTTTACAGCATCTACCTGGGATTTACCCCAGCTGTGGTCATCCAAGGGTTTAAAGACCTTAAGGAGGTTCTGGTGAATAAAGGAGTGGATTTTGCAGACCGGCCTCAGAACAGATTAATAGAAACCATCTCTGGTACCAGAGGTAAGACGTTTATATACTATGATGTTAACACATGTTCTGGTCAAGTTTCTAACCAGTTTGGTTACTTAAATTCTACAACCCTGAACTTCTTTCATTTGAAAAAAGTCCAAAAAGTTATATAAATGTGATGACAAAACATAATGTAATCCATATATTTCTTCAGTGAAAATGAACTGTACTTTTAAACAAAACTAGCATAATACAGCATCCTAATATCCAATGCATAGCAAAACTTCAGTAAGAGTACTGGTAATATGCCAGAAAATTGATATGCTCACAATTTCCACTTTGATGAAAGCACAGCTCTGAATTTCTAGGTATGTGTTGTCAGCACTGCTTATTTTGTCTGCTGGATTACAAAGAACATAACTCCCCCACCTCCTTCATAACCCAAACTTGAGTTTTATTTTACTAAAACAAATTACACTATTCTAAACATTTATCTTGTTCTAGGTCTGGTGGCTGCACACTATGGACGAGCATGGAAAGAGCACAGACGCTTCACCTTGTCCACATTGCGTAACTTCGGCCTTGGCAAAAAGTCAATGGAGGAAAGAATTCATGAAGAGAGTGTGTACCTAATTAAAGAACTTAGAAAGAATCAAGGTGAGATTACATAGCACTATTCTGGTACTGCACATGTTCTGGTACTTCTTGTTATTTCATGTGTAGTTGGGAATGTATTTCTTTTTATCTATACTACTATGCTTTAGGTCAGTGGTTGCCAACCTTTTTGGACCTACGGACCACTAAAGTTACAGGCTCCTGACCGCGCATGTGCGGGGAGCCATGTATTGCCTAAAAGGGAAGAAACTTCCCCCTTGGTGATGTCTTGATACCAGAACCCACCCACCAGGTCCAGAGACACGCACCGCCCACCGCCTTGAACCTGCGATCCATACGGGGGACACGGTCCATGACTCTGGCTGGTGCGCCCCCCAGTGGGGTCAGGAGAGGGAACCCAAACTTTTCTCGCAGACCACCGATTGAGGTGGATTTTCTATGACAAAATCACACTTAAATATGTGTGTATAATATGTGTGCTTTTAAAACTGATACAATACAGCCGGCTGTTGTATATTCTAGTTAATTGTGTTCCTAGCAATAACTTGTTGTATAATATAAAATATCCTATGATTGCTTTAGGTGAAAAGAATTTCTTCTGTGGTAAAATACTGTATATGTTAAGATTTGTTTACACTTTTTCCACTCAATTATAGTTTACTAATTATTGTAAATACAGAGACCCCAAACTGGCATACAATTTCATAATTATGCTGATGTGTATATAGTTGATAAACTAATATGGATACTTTATAATTGGTGATATCAGGCAATTTCCCGTACGGTACTTATTTTAGTGGCTATTCCAATGGTGGAATGAATTAGGAAAATGGCCCCCTTGGTTTTATCAGTTATATAAAGGCTGCCAACAACATTCAGGAAACGATTAATTAGAAATAAAAGATTTTATATAAGCCTATTACCTGAAAAAATACTGTAAAACATGAATCACTTAAACATTTGGATATGCTAAAAAAAATGATACCTTAAACCCAACTGTGAGATAATTTCCACAAAAACAGTCTTCTCCTGCTCTCCTTGTAAACTTTTCTCCTCCTTTTTCAAAAAAGGCCAAATACTTTATATGATACATTAGAATTATACATCCATTATAGAATGATATAAATATAAGAGTATTGTGATGTCTGCTATCTCTTCCTTCCCTGCCAGCATCCTAAAGTGGGATGATTTGAACAGCTCATGTCCTTAGCATGCATTGCTGTCTATGAATTTCATTTCTTGCACCTAATGCTTTGAAAATGCTGTAGTATTATGTTTATCCCTGGGAAACTGCAGACAATAAACTACTGTGGGTTTTACTAGACAGATACTATTTGGGTTACCACCATTTAAAGTAGTGCTGAAAGTATACCTGGAAAGTATAATGGTACATAACCCGTAGTCCACTGAATTACAGAAATCATGATTATGATGGCCAGAGCCAAGAGAAGGATTTGAATGGTGCTTGGTTTTAGTCAACTAGGAGGTGGAACATGCGTTGGTCACATTAGTATTCTGTATTTAATGACATTTAATAAACTGTTGGACAAAGTATGAAAATTATAATTGTTTATTTATGTACATGTTATTTAGGCTGATATCATTCATAAAAAGCCATGAGTATTTTAGTTGAGTGGAGATAACTGCTCTTATTTTCAGATACGCTGGTTGACCCCCATTTCGTTCTGGACAATGCTGTATCCAATATTATCTGTTCCATTGTGTTTGGGAGACGTTATGATTATGATGATACCACATTCCGAGATATTCTTAATGTTGTTCATGAAAATATGAAGATGGCTACTGGATTTTGGGCTCAGGTGGGTTTATCCTTGTGTGTTTTAATCTTAATTTATAAACCAAAAGATAGTTATTCAAGGAAACCAATACAAATAATAGAAACCCCTGACCTGTCAAATATTGGTTTGCTACAATCTGATCTGGTATTATGGCTTCAATGAATCACACAGTGATTCATAAACCTATAAATGGTGTGACAAAAATGAATAAGGTCGATAATGTGCACAGTGATATTTTGTCACAGTTTTTTCTGCATTAACATCACATTAATTATTAATTTTGAACTATGAAGGGTCAATTTCCTTTTTCATTACAGCTCTATAATGCATTTGGATTTGTCAAACATCTTCCATTGCCCCATCAGAAGATATTCAAAAATGTTAAAACAGTCTTTGGATTCCTTGGAAAAGTTTTAGAAGAACACAAGAGGACCAGAGTGCCTGGTGAACCCCGAGATTACATAGACTGCTATCTGGACGAACTTGACACGGTAATCTTTAAAACTGTTTTTTCTGAAACAGAAGAGGGCATTTACTTTCATGAGGGAGGACCATATAAAAAACTGAGTGTCCTGAGTGTTCCCCAGCTAATCCCATGTTGTATACAATCTTGTAACATTTGACTACTATAGAGTAGCTTTGTGTAATCTTTTACTATTTTTAAGGAACAAGAAGATGGTCGCAAATCAACTTTTGATCCTGAGAACCTATTCACAT
>NC_092866.1:20435073-20443606 GCF_032062135.1 Pyxicephalus adspersus | reverse complement strand
TTATATACTCCTGACTCCGGCACTCTGCCCTGACCTGTGCACTCTTTGCATTATATCCTTTTGACTCCTGCACTCTGTGTGTTTTATAATCCTGATCCAGTACTCTTTCCATTTATTAGTCCTGACCCCTGTTCAGTCCAATAAAATTCCACTCACTCAGCGTAGTGATACAAGCAATGGTCTACAGATACCTTAAATAAACCTAGAATAGGTTACTTTCAATAAAAAAAAAAATATATATATATATATATATATTATTATTATTAAGTGTATCCAAACCCCAAAACCAAAATCCTCAATATGAGTTTTCCTAATCCCACCTGGTCATTGTCTGGGCTTGACTTCAATCATAACTACCTTAATTTAGCATTACTTGATTGATGGATTTGATGTGATTAGTGGTTTACACTATAAATAAATAAATCTTTGTGTTTTCCTAGTAAGATAAACATGTGTTTTCTGTAATTTTCTGTGTTGTAAGGACTTGTAAGCTGGCAAATACCGGTAGTACATTTTTGTTTTTGGGTTTAGATACATTTTAAGAAACTTACTGACTTTTCTGAGACTGACCGATGTTCACCCACAACCTGTATTGTATTATGGGGTTGGGCAGTGCTAATCTTCTACTTTTTACTGTAATATTTATATTTTTTTTATTTTTGTTCTGTTTTTTTTTCAATTTGAACTCTCCAGGGAACACTTATCATCACAGATCTGTCCTCAGTACACTACGATGAGAAATATTGGAAGTACCCAAATGAATTCAATCCAGAGAATTTCCTGAACAAGGATGGGGAACTAATTAAAGTAGAAGCTTTCCTTCCTTTCTCTGCAGGTAAAATACAGTTACAGTGCAGGTGGTGACTTTAGAAGCCCTACACATTTATGTAGTGATAAACAGAAAATATAAAACTTAGGAGGACTTATACACACAGACATTATCACCATGACTTATATTGGCCGCAGATCAGTCAGTGCCGAAACTGGAGCCAAGTGAGATCTGTAAGTATTGTATCCAGACATAGTGGATTAAGTTAACTACAGCAGAGTTTTTGTCACCTTCATTTGTCAGCATTCATTTCTTTGATGTTTGACTTCTGCAACTTAAAGTGTTTCTAAAATATACATTTAATTTTGAATAAGGAGGGGATATGAAACCTGACAGATTAAATTTACTGCATGTGTTGCATTTAGGGAGACTTCCTGTGAGGACCATTGTCACTGGGGCTGAAAATTATGGCAAATAAATCATTGTACTGTTGTCACCAGAACAGTTGGTAACATGAAATCTGGTCACAACTGTTTGAGGGACATTTCCTTTGTTTTTCTTTGTATCTCCAGAAGGAGAATGTCTTCATTGCTGATACAAATTCATAAGAAGTTTAATCAATTTCTGTTCAATCCAAAACTTAAAAAAATACAAAAAGAAGTTTTGTTTGTTTGTGGAGGATTTCAAGTTTATTATCCTGCCTGTTGTCTAACACTGTCTTGGGACCCAATTAGGGAGATCTCCCCATTCTCAGGAGACATGGCTTGTCTTTTCAGTTGAGATATTTGTATCATCAGTCTAAACCATTTTTTTATTTCTGGAGATTACAAAGAATAGAATCCAGAAGAATAAATGTGGAACTCATTAGACCCACTTACATTGGGAACTCAAACTGGAAAGGCAAGGTTATTTTTGTCATGTAAGCCATGTAGAGGTTAATGGAGATAACTAGCTGAAGTCATAGCAATAAATATCAGGCAGGGAAAGAACTCTCCCCTCTTTATCGAAAATAAAACAAAATTGGATTGGGTTGTGTTTTGAGTGTTAATTTCCATATTGTGGTTTCATTTAGGTCCTCGGGTTTGCCTAGGAGAGAATTTGGCCCGGATGGAGATCTTCCTCTTTTTCACAACTATGATGACACACTTTGAATTCCACTGGCCAGACCCAAAATCTTCTCCAGACATTACACCAGTATTTGGGCTCTCACAGGCACCAAAGCGTTTCAAAATGAGGCTAGTACCACGCATATAGAACTGACCATATGGACTCAACAGGACTTAAATTGGACTTGAAAAAAACTAAAAAATAGTGCAAAGTTTCATTTTACAAACAGAATAATATATCCAATTACATGTCAATTATTATATAGTAAGTGGTATCTAATATGAAGAAATGTACAATAAACATTTCTTCTATTTAGAATATTTAGAAGTTTTTTGTTTTTTTTACTGATATCAATAACTGGGTAGTTTTTCATGCTTCTTGGTACTTTTTTCATGACAAAATGGTAAACGTAGAAACCATTCTCTTTTTACTTGATAAATGGTATCATGAATAAAAAAATAAAATGTGTATGTGTATAAATATGTGTGTGTGTATATTACACCCTGTCTGCCATGCGTGACATAATTAGATTTCAAACTTGTCCCCTAAAGTCTCATACATTTTTATCTAGAATCTCATATAATATTTTGCATTATATCATGATACTAAAAGTAGTTTCAATGATTTTAAATATGTAGCTTGTATTAAAATAATGTTTCTAAAATGCACTTCTTTTTGTGGGGTGACAATGCTTTGTCATTTTTATACCTTTATACCTAATTGTGCTTCTGTGTTGTGATTGGCTTCTAATGGAGACCACGTTGTTCATTTTTATACTAATTACACATGCGTTGTCCACTCTAGACAACTCATCCACGCTGAGAAATGCCATGAATTCATTTTTTAAGTACATGTAGACATGCAAAACAAAACAAAAAAAAGATAGGAAATTGTCTGGCAATGATTGATAAAAAGTATAATAGAAAACTTTATTGCAAACAATTATTTTTTCAAGTAAAATTCTGAACATTACACAAAACATGACACATGATTAAAATCATCTTAAGCAATAAATCTTAGACAAAGAACTGCTGTCCGAGCAATGTCAAATATTCCCAACACGATTAGCGGATGATACCGCTTCTTCAGGGGATAGATAGCACTCTGATACCAGAAATGCCTCAATGTATTCCAGCAAAAGCCACAGTGTACAGCAATATATAATAAGCATCAACAGCATTAGGTTCAGGCCGTTTCAAATCAACTGCATCCCAATCAATGAACAGAAGGGTAAAATCTATTGCCATGTGCCAAGTTGTATGAAAAGATCCTTTACATGCATGAATGCATGAATGCATACCCTGTCTGTGGTAATATTGCTGTCTGTTTCCTCCCATCCACACATAAACACACGCATACTTGCTGAAATAGCAGTCCCTTTAGCTAGCCCAAGCACCAGAAAACAAGGAGGAAAGGGAACTGATTAGCTAGAGTTAGCCCTGGAAAGGAGGCAAGGGGCGAGAGCATTGAATAGCATGGAGAGCCATTGGGGGGGTGAGCCAGAATGTAGGAGAAAAGCGAAAATATGAGCTGTAGTGTGTAGCCCATGGTGTGGCAGTTAATGCTGTGGGGGACATTGCTATATGGGGTTATGTCCATTATTTCAACAACATCACTACTTCTTGTCCCTTAAAAATAAACTTGATGCATTCCATATAATTGTGCCTCCTCCATCCATAATTGGTCCTTCTCTTCTACTGCGCAGTATATAGTTCCAGTTTATATGAAGGAGATAATTTATAAAAATGTTCTTTTTGTTTTTTTGAGCCTTGTTAAAGGACACCGATCTGGTATTTGCAGATTTCTGACTTTCAGTTCTCATCAACCATTTGGAAATCATTATAAACCTCTGAATGTAAGTAGTAAGTAAGTAGAAGATATTGAATCTGCAGGTTTTCAAGGAGGCTGCTACAGTACAATCTACATTTAGGTAATTTTACTATTTGTTAGTAAGGGTTTTATTCTGTTATCCATTCAGCTAGCATTTTGGCAGAGGGGTTCATTTTTAGTGAATGGTCTCCTTGAACAAGCTACAAGATGGAAGACAATTATGTAAGTTCTGTGCTGTCAATTTCATTGCCTAAATTGCCCTTACCCTGAACTGCAGGTAGCTGATTTGTACATTGTGCACGTAACAGTAATCAAAATAGAAACTGCAATTACATATAGCCTGACATTATATAAAGCAGATGTAAACCCTAAGTGTATTGGTTTACTAAATAATTCATTTTGCTAAAAGACCTGCCTAAATAACTTTAGTAAAATATCCCAATTGTCTATATGCATGCAAACATTTGAACACAGGAATCACTATATGCAAACTGTATTTGCTGGTTAAAAACAGGGAAACCCACTGATTTTTTTTTCTTTTTAATACTAAAGTGGTTTAAACACCTGGGGGTTCATACAAAGCTGAGTTTTGCAATAGTATGATTTTATATATTACAATTGTGTAAGTAACTTGAGACCCCTTAATATAGGGAACCTCATACTCCAAGAGCATGCAGACAAGATATAGTCAGAGACTAGAGATACATTACATGAGACTGCTGGAGACCATTAATAAAGACCAGTGCTGTGTTTCATAGGGATTACCAATGCCCATTAGCATTTCCTTCTTGCAAATTAAAAATAGGGTAAAAGAGACAGCTTCTTCAGACCTCTATCTAGCAAGAGCCTACAAGGCCCTCAGGGACGAGAAGTGGTGGGCACTAATATGTAATTATGGCCGCATTCAGACCTCTGAAAACTTGCATTGTTGCACTGTTCCTAAAGAGAATATCCATCAAATCCACAGTTTAGATATTATAGGCATATCCAACAAATTTTACACCACATCTTCCATTTTCTTCCAAAATCGGTGCCTTGAACTCCAAAATATTGATTTGTTGGATGTGGCCCTAGAACTCTAACTGGTTCCCTGTTGGCCAAAAATTGGTATTGTTTACATTTATACTTTATGGGTGGCAATGTGCATGTAGCCTCTCAGGGTACCCACATGGTACAGTTCAGGGGTATAGGAAAGCAATAACTACAATGCAACTTATCTGCCAATCTAAACTAAAGTACTTGATTCCCTGAGCTGCTTGGTGCTATAGCTTTCACATGGACTGATACATCCAGTCATTAGTGCTGAGCTGAAAATACTCGGTGTACATTGCTTTACTGTGTGATGAAACACATGGAAACTTTTACCCGATATGACACTTCCTCTTCCATATTCCTACCAAACATGACCTTCATTGAGCTGTATATCTCACGTGCAAAAACCAGATTCCAGATGACCGTTTATGCATAGGAGAAGGGGCACACAGGGTCGCTGCCCTATTTCCTATCTGGAAAGTTCCCCTAATGAAGGTGCCTATTGAATGGTCTGGTTTTAATATCGAGGGGAACCCATGCCATTTTTTTTCCTGGTTAAACAAAGACTTTAGTCATGAAAAATGCAGCATCATTGCCTGAAATAAATAGCATTATCATTTTTATATTATGTTATCTATTTTAGGTGTGTGTCAATATGTGTATGTAGTGCAATGGTAAATTTTTTGGATGTGTGCAAGTGAAAATAATTAATTAGTCCGCTTTAGTGAATTTTTCTTTAAGATCCCATTCCTGGGAATTGGTTGGCTAATAAAGAATTGTAACTTACAATAATCAGATGGCCTTTGTTGGTCCAATTTATTCTATTAGAACTACCGATAAAGCAAAAATTAAAATGATGGTTTACCTTAAAGATGCAAGGGTTTTATATTTAGTGTATACAGGTAGTCCCGGGTTACATACGAAATAGGGACTGTAGGTTTGTTCTTATGTTGAATTTGTATGTAAGTAGGAACAGGTACATTATTTTAATAAATGCCATTAGGACAGATGTTTGTATCAACATAATATTAGGCAGCGTGGTGTCGGTTACTGTAAAAACACTGTGAGCTAATCACAAACTAACCAAAAAAAAAGAAAAAACTTTATGGAGCCTAGACATTCATTAACTTCTGGAGAAAGCTGTGCTTTGATATTGCAAAGTTTGTCTTGGTCATTGAAGAGTTACAAGATGTTACAGATCAGCTTAGCTCTTAAGATCACCCACAACCTCAGCTGTGCTTAGCAAAAGATTTCTTCTTCAAGTCATGCAAACCACCCCCTCCCCCCTCCAAGCCTCCGTCCTGCACACGAGGGAGCAGGGAAGCCCCGTTCATATCTTGGAGTCGTCTGTATGTGGGATTTCTTAACCCGGGGATTACCTGTACTGTGTTATTGCAATACCCTGGATGAACTCTGTGTTTCCACTTTAGTCAATTATGTTTATCATGCTTTAGCCACACCTGGAACATGCCCAGCCTGCTCAACCATGCCCACTGTTTAATGAAGGCCCTGGATACTGGTGTGTTATCTGCTCTTCTGCCAGGCATGCTCTCGATTCTGCTATTTGGGTTTTGCCTGTGGTTGCCGCCTGCTCTGACCTCAGCCTGTTACACAACTTGCATTGGTTACCGCCTGCCCTGATCACACTCTGTTCTACTATTCCGCTTTGACCTATTCTCTTCCTGTCTGATAGCCATTCCTACACTAAAGGCTTCGGATCCGTGTCATGCCAGGTGGGGAGAGTCTGGGGGCTGAAAACTGGTGATCCCCTTGCAGTAAAAATAGTTTGATGTCCACTAGGGTCACTGCCTCATCTCTTCTTGTGGGGTGCTCCAGTGAACAGGAACAATAGGGCATTATAGGGGAATGTCCTTGTTAAATCCAAATTTTCCCCAAACATTGGCATTGTATGGGTCTAGAAAAACCAAACTAAATATGCAATGCTGAATTCATGTTCAGCTGCTAACTCAAACACAACACAGCTCATGACAAAACATTTTTGGCAAGTTACAACAGTAACCAGAAACCATTTATTATGATATTGTCCACTTTCAGGGAGGTGTAGTCTCAGTATTGTTCTTTGTGTTTCAGGAAGCAGTAACAGATTGTGTGATTTCTTTATCATGGAGCTGAGCACTGTGCTGTTGCTGAGCTTTGTTATTTTAGCTTTGGTATGGAGGAAATTCTCTCGTCCTAAGGGATTCCCTCCTGGGCCCCCAGCATTGCCCATACTGGGCAACATACTGCAGATGGACTTTGCCAATCCCCTACAGGAAGTAGAATACAGTACAGGCTCAGCAGTTAGCATTGTAGTTGCCTACCTTGGAAGGACAAGGTAAAGAACTTTGAGGATTTGTCGTTCACAATATTTGTGGAAAAGTATAAAAACTTACTGCAATTATTTATTTATTTTTTTACAGTGATAAAGTATTAAACCGATTTAAGGAGAAGAATAGAATAGCGAAAGACCGAAAAGAAAGGCTTTTAATGCCTTAAAAGCCTTTCTTTTCTGTCGTTCTCTATTCTATTCTTCTCCATAATTTGAAGTACTAGTCTTGGCACAATCTAGGTCTACCTAAAATTTAACAAATCGTCTCTCCCCTCTGGTACCCCTCTTTTTTTTCTTTGTCATTTATTCGAATTTGTTAGACCGTAAATTGTGCACGTTCAACTCTATGTTTATATCTTACAAATGTGAGCTCATTGGTCCAACCCCACAGTAATTAATCTTTTGTGTCTAAGAACCATGGACATAGAACATCAATTCATATGATAAAAAAGTGTGTTAAGATGACTGTCATTCCTTTTCAATGTACAGAAAATTAATATGAGAATAGATTAAGTAAGATTGTAAAGCAAGCGGAAACTTGTTAAATGATGCCAATAAAATTTATTTCTGACATATTTATATTTTGTATTTCCTTGACTCCACCTCTCCCAATAACATGTTAATACATGTTTTACATTAAACCTTTTGTTTTGATTGCATGCCTTGTTCAGATGCAGCACGTCATCACTGGTTCTCTTTTTTTATTCAATGCAGTCAGATCATGGCTTGTATGGGGTACTGGCAGAGTACTATATTTAGCTCCCTAAAAAAACTCACATTCTGCCTTAGCCCTTGTTCTAACAAATAAATCTACCTGCAAAATAAATCTACCAGGAGGCGTATAGCAAGGGGCGTGTACAATGAAGTAATCGTCAGGAAAGTTTCACAGCTGTGTTTGTGTATGAATGCAGAATGTCATATTCTGCAGCCTTACATCTCTCCCAGTACAAACCTTCATATCTCCTAAACAGTATGTCCTACCTATTTGACATTTTCTGGGTACACAGGGCACCCCCATAGCTAGAACCCCAAATTTGGGGGTCATAAATATAAAAACTAGTGAAAACTGAACATCAGGGTTGCTGTTTTAAAAGTAAGTGTGTCTAGAAGCCCAAAATTAAACATACAAATTATGGACACTCGGGGCCCCTTACATAGCAAGGAGGTGCGAACCCTAAATTTATACCTACCTGTAACAAAACTAGAAATGTCATTCCTTCCCTACTTTGAACCCCAATTTATCTGGAACAGGGACATGTACAAAATCAAAATTGTAGGTGCAAGCCGGTGGTTAATACCCCCTAAAATTTCATCATTAGGTCATCGGCAGAATATAAAGAACTCTGCCAAACAAAAAAATCAACCCTGTTACACATTGCTGGACGCTCCTAACACCTGAACCTCAATTTCTCAGGAACGCGATGGTACAGGTGAACTAAATTAGAGGAACAAGTGGGAAACACCTG
>NC_092866.1:20432998-20434729 GCF_032062135.1 Pyxicephalus adspersus | reverse complement strand
CCCCTAAAATTTCATCAATAGGCCATTGTCAGAACATAAAAATGTCTGCCCATCAAAAAAATCTACGGTGTAAACATTGCTGGAGGCTTCTAGCACCTGAACCCCAATTTCTCAGGAACGGGAGGTAACAGGTAAACAAAATTAAAGGTGCTAGTGGGGGACACCTGTGGCTAATGCCCCCTAAATTTCATTGTTAGGCCATCATCAGAACATAAAAAAACACTGCCTATTAAAAAAATCTAACCTGTTACACATTGCTGGAGGCTCATGGCACCTGAACCCCATCTTCTCAGGAACACAGAGGTACAGGTGTACAAAAGTGGGGGACACCTGTGACTAACACCCCCTAAAATGTAATCGTTAGGCCTATGCCATTACACATTGTTTGAGGCGTCTAGCACCTGAAACCCAATTTCTAAGGAACACAGGGTTCAGGTGAACAAAGCTGAAGGTAAAAGTGGGGGACACCTGTGGCTAATAACTACTTAAATTTAATTGTTTGGCTATAATCAGAACATAAAAACCTCTGCCCATCAAAAAAATCCACCCTGTTAGACATTGTTGGAGGCTTCTAGCACCTGAACCCCAATTTCTCAGGAACTCAGGGGTACAGGTGAACAAAATTAGAGGTGCACGTGGAGGACACCTGTGGCTAACACCCCCTAAAATTTCATTGTTTGGCCATCATCAGAACATCAAAATCTCTGTCCATCAAAAAATCTACCCTGTTACACATTGCTGGAGGCTCATAGCACCTGAACCCCAACTTCTCAGGAACACAGAGGTACAGGTGTACAAAAGTGGGGGACACCTGTGACTAACACCCCCTAAAATGTAATCGTTAGGCCATTGTCAGACATAAAAATCTCTGCCCATAAAAAAAAAAATATAGGTGTTAGCCTACTTGCACAATTTTGTTCACCTGTACACCCGTATTCCAGAGAAATTGAGGTTCAGGTATTAGAGGCCTTCAGCAAGGTATAAGAAAGTAGAATTTTTTGATGGGCAGAGTTCTTGTGTACTGACAATGCCATAGCGATGAAATTTTAGGGGGTGTTATTCACAGGTCTCCCTCACGTGCATCTCTACTTTAGTTCACCTGTACCTTGCCATTCCAGAGAAATAAGGGTTCAAGTGTTAGAACCCTCCAGCAATGTTTAACAGGGTAGATTTTTTTGATGAGCAGAATTCTTTACGTTCTAACGATGCCTTAGTGATGAAATTTTAGGGGCTAATAGTCATAGGTATCCCCCACTTGCACTTTTAATTTTGTTCACCTGTCCCCTTTTGTTTCAGGGAACTTGGGGTTCAGGTGCTAGAGGCCTTCAGCAATGTGTTACAGGGTAGATTTTTTTATGGGCCAAGTTCTTTATGTTCTGACGATGGCCAAACAATGAAATTTTAGGGGGTGCTAGCCACAGGTGTCCCCCACTTGCACCCTTTAATTTTGTGTTCTTGGTCCCCCCCCCCCGTTACTCAGAATTTGGGGTTCAGGTGCTAGAAGCCTCCAGCAATGTGTAACAGGTTAGATTTTTTGATGGGCAGAGATTTTGATGTTCTAAAGATGGCCAAACAATGAAATTATTTCGGGGTGCTAGCCACAGGTGTCCCCCACTTGCTCCTTTAACTTTGTTTTCCTAGTCCCCCCCCCCCCCGTTACTCAGAATTTGGGGTTCAGGTGCTAGAAGCCTCCAGCAATGTGTAACAGGTTAGATTTTTTGATGGGCAGAG
>NC_092866.1:20379371-20432477 GCF_032062135.1 Pyxicephalus adspersus | reverse complement strand
GGGGTTCATAATTTGTATGTTTAATTTTGGGCTTCTAGACACACTTACTTTTAAGCCAGAAACCTGATGTTCAAATTTTCACTAGTTTTTTAAATTATGACCCCCATATTTTAAAAGTTGTTAAAGATGGGGAGATAAAATTTGGGTTACTGCTAGCTATGAGGGTCCCCTGTGTACCCTGAAAATTTAAAGTCGGTATAACTGTTTGTACTGGGAGAGAATGTAAGGCTGCAGAATATGACATGCTGCCATAATACACAAACACAGCTGTAAAACTTTCCTGACGGTGACGTCATTGTACACGCCAATTGGTATACACCCCCTGGTAGGTTGATTTACAGGTAGATTTATTAGTTAGAAGACCCTTACTGGCTGGCTGGCTGTTCGGAAGAGTTTTGCAAATATCAAAATGCCTTGATGGTTGGATGTCAGTCTGTAGATGTGGGTATGCAAGCTGCCATAGGTAACACGCACATGTGTTGCTGAAGCCCCCATGATTGAAAGAAATGAAATCCAATAAATGAAAAAGACAGGCCAGGGACAGTAAGTGCGAGCAGGAGAGAGATAGATAATGTTGGACTTATTCAGCCTGTAAATAAGGCTTTGTCTATCTAACCCACTGCAGCTTTTTACATACTGAGAGAAACTTACAGTGTTCAGTGAAGTAAGTAATTTTAATGCAGGAGAGGAACCTGTACAACACCAAGACTGAAGGAAATGCAGGAAATCAGCTTTAAACGAATGCAAGAGACAAAAAAACTGCAAGGTTCTTGCTTCCTAACATACACAAACATATATACACAAAGATTTCACCACAGTTCCTATAGTCCCAGAGTTTAATTTTTTTTAATGCTTTACAGTTTGTTCTGAATATTCAAATACTTTAATATGCATAGTCTGCATGGGTTCCTTTTAAGCAAAAAAAAAAAAACAATATTGTTTTGCTAGATTTTGCCATTATTCTGTAGTTTTAGTAAAATAAAATACTGGAATACTGGCAACACTTCAACAGTTGAGGCTCACTTTCTACCAGTCTGGTTTGGTGCATGTAACCAACGTGAGTAGAAACTGAGCATGCAGCATTTTCATCAGTGCACTGCATGTTGTGCTGTACTGCAACACAGGTAAACTAGAGAACTAGGGTGCTGCAGCTCATCCACTGAACCAAATAGACCCTTAAAGTAGACAAAACTTTACATTCCAACACTGTCTGAAAAATCTGCTGTGAAAGCTATAACACGTACAATGGGATTCTGCAGTCTTTTGCTTAGGTCTACTTATATATTATATAGCCCTGGGTGGCTGCAAGGAATTCCAGGTACAAGGTATCACCAAAGAAATCCTGTTCCTAGACCCTACACTTGATGATGCCATCAGGATAAGCCATTGATCAGAGGCAAAAATAATGAAGAAACCAAATGCTTGGTACAATATGTACTCACCGTTTTAGCCAATAAAATAATGCCAGCTGACCCCTGTAAGGAAGCCAATCTTTAGATTTTAAAGTTCACTTTGTAAACTATTTACATATTCTTAACAAGAAGTAACATTTTTAAAAACATTTTTGATCTTTTAACTATTTTTTGTTATAGAAGTATTTATTCTCAAGGATGCTCAAACATCAAAACAAAAACTTCTAAATTAAGTGAAACTTTGTTTCATATTAGAAATGCTTCCTGCTTTTTTATTTTACAAACCTGTCAGCCTGCTGAGATCGGTTATACAGTATAAATGAATGAAGGCTTGTTTTTTAAATAATTTTACTATATGTAAAACCTGTAGAGCGTATGATCTAAATGAAAAATAAAAAATATCCCATTACTTATACAGAGCTCTCAATATTACATTTGCATTCTTTTCTAAGTTCTCCAAACAGTATGGTCCAGTTTTCAGCATCTACCTGGGATTTACCCCAGCTGTGGTCATCCAAGGGTTTAAAGACCTTAAGGAGGTTCTGGTGAATAAAGGAGTGGATTTTGCAGACCGGCCTCAGAACTGATTAGCAGAAACAATCTCTGGTACCAGAGGTAGTGACCATGATTTACTAAAGTTCTCCAAGGCTGGGGAGAATACACTTGCATCAGTGAAGCTGGGTAATCCAGCAAACTTGGAATGAATTTCCTAAAAGTCATTAGCTATTTGTTAGCAAATGTTTTCAATCCTGGACCAGATCCATCCCAGGTTTGCTGGATCACCCAGCTTCACTGATGAAAGTGTATTCACTCCAGCCTTGGAGAACTTTGATAAATCAGGGCCAAATGTGTTCATAATCTATAATGTATGTGCATGTTCTGGTTAGATTACTGAACAGTTTGGTTGCTCAAATTCTTCAACTACAAAATTACAGGAATCATGATTATGATGGCCAGAGCCAAGAGAAGGATTTGTATGGTGCTTGGTTTCATTCAACTAGGAGGTGGAACATGCTTTGATCACAATTCATGAAGAGAGTGTGTACCTAATTAAAGAACTTAGAAAGAATCAAGGTGAGATTACATAGCACTATTCTGGTACTGCACATGTTCTGGTACTTATGTCTAGTGTGGTTGGGAATGTGTTTCTTTTTTATTTATACTACTTTGCTTTAGGTGGATTTCCCAGTATACACTTTTTCCGTTCAATTATAGTTACTAATTATTGTAAATATAGAGACCCCAAGTTGGCATACAATTTCATAATTATGCTGTTGTGTATAAAGTTGATAAATAAATATGGATACGTTATAATTGGTGATATCAGACAGTTTCCAGTACAGTACTTTTTTTAGTATTTTCTAAATACTATACACTTACAATTTTAGTGGCTATTCTAGTAGTAGAATGAATTAGGGAATGGCCCCATTGGTTTTACCAGTTATAAAAAAGGCTGCCAACAACATTCAGGAAATGATTCATTAGAAATTAAGAGATTTTATATCAGCTTATTACCTGATAAAATACTTAAACATTTAGATATGTTAAAATGAATGATACCTAAAAAACCAACTGTGAGATTATTTCCACAAAAACAGCCTTCTCTTGCTTTCCTTGTAAAGTTTCCCCTCCTTTCTTAAAAAAGGCCAAATACTTGGCCTAGGAAGTCGAACATGCATTGATCACGTTAGTATTTTGTAATTTAATGACATTTAGTGACTGTTAACAAAATAGGAAAATGAAAATACATAATTGTTTATTTATGTACATGGTATTTAATCTGATCTCAGTCATAAAAAGCCATGAGTATTTTAGAATAGAGCAGAGATGACTGCTCTTATTTTCAGATACGCTGGTTGACCCCCATTTCATTCTGGACAATGCTGTATCCAATATTATCTGTTCCATTGTGTTTGGTGGGCGTTATGATTATGATGATACCAGATTCCGAGATATTCCTAATGTTGTTCATGAAAATATGAAGATGGATACTGGATTTTGGTCTCAGGTGGGTTTATTGCTGTGTGTTTTAATCTTAATGTGTAAACCAACAGATAGTTATTCGAAGAAATCAATGCAAAGAATAGAAACCCCTGACCCCTGTTACAAAAATTAATAAAGCCGATGTTTACTGTGTACAGTGATATTATGTCATAGTTTCTTCTGCACTTACATCACATTCTTAATTTTATTCATTATATAGGCAAATTAAATATTCAATTTCTTAAACTGTATTACCATGCCATATATACTTGTTGTATTTATTACTGAACAGCAGTTTGGTACCACAAGCAATTGCTGTGCATTCAATGGTAAACTTGTCCTTTAAGTTGTGTAAAGCTACATACACACGTCCAAGGGTTCTCGCCCGATAATCAGCTCAGGGCCAATATCGGGTGAGAATCTGGCGTACAGCGCCAGTCGCCCATTGTCCGTACGACCGTCCTGGCGGATCTACAGACGAAGTATGACTATTGATCCTAATGCAAGGGAAGGGAGGGAGCGCGCAGCTGGGTGTTGTTCGGTCGCTCTCCCCCTCCCCTCTGCATAGAGCAGAACAGTGCCGTATGTACAGCACTTGTTCATGCATCGTGTAATATTAGTCGTTGGAAAGGATTGTGAAAGCTCCTTTACAACAACTATTATTGCATGTGTGTATGCGGCTTTACTTGTTTTTTTATCTAACATAATTAAAACACATAGAGCGCATAAAAACATTTATAGAACCCCTTTTACAGTCTGGCCATTTAAAGGTTCGAAATGCATCAGCCAGCAGATTATTACACACAATTCTATGCCTTGCTGGTGGATCTTCAGAGTAATATTATTTTACTTCTATGGATAATGTGAACATTTAACTACATGCTCAGCAATGTAGTAAAAATCAAGTTGGCAAAAAAAACTTAAAAACGTGGAGATCTTCTCGTGCTCTTATGAGCACATTTAGTTTTTCAATCAGTTTAGCTGTAAAGAAATGAACACATGATAGCGAAAGAAGCTATGAAGTATCACTTCTGCTCTATTTTCATTACAGCTCTATTATGCATTGGGATTTGTCAAACATCTTCCATTGCCCCATCAGAAGATATTCAAAAATGTTAAAACAGTTTTTGAATTCCTTGAAAAAGTTTTAGAAGAACACAAGAGGACCAGAGTGCCTGGTGAACCCCGAGATTACATAGACTGCTATCTGGACAAACTTGACATGGTAACCTTTAAAACTGTTTTTTTTTTAAACGGAAGAGGGTTCACTTTCATGAGGGAGCACCATATACAAACACTTCTGTCCTGAGTGTTCCCCAGCTAATCCCATGTTATATACAATCTTGTATCATTTGACTACTATAGAGTAGCTTTGTGTAATCTTTTACCATTTTTAAGGAACAAGAAGATGGTCACAAATCCACCTTTGATGATGAGAACCTATTCACATGCGTGAGTGACCTTTTTATTGCTGGGACAGAAACTACATCTGCCAGTTTGGAATGGAGTCTGCTTTACATGATGACCTATCCAGACTTTCAGGGTAAAAACCTCTGAAAATGACTTTAGATAACTTTAGATCTCCTATATTTTATTAGCTTTGCTCAAGAAGTGTCTAAATTGTCAATTGCAAACAACCAACTAGCTTTTTCCATTTTGCCATCTGCAACTTTTTTAATTTTTATTGGGAAACACAGACATATCTTGCCTTTAGTATTCATTTTTTAAATCCCCATTATTAGTATTATACTGTTCTTGCAATTTCAGAAAAATGTTGGGCAGAAATAGATAAGATTCGAGGAGACAGGGACCATCTGGCCTATGAGGACAGAGTAAGGATGCCTTACACACAGGCTGTTCTTCAGGAAATCCAGCGTTTTGCCTCAGTTGTGTTACTGGATGTTCAACTAAATGAGTTCACCATACCAAAGGTCAGCAGCCACTTCAAGAGCAAAACTTTCAAAAGCATATATATGTCTGCAATACATGCAAAAAATAGTGGAAGTATGAGTTTGGATTTTTGGGGAATTTGTTTGGAATGAATTTTAGGTTTGAATAGAATTTGTCCTGGAAAAGAGGGGTGAGTAGAAGTCATTGTGTGTGTAAGGTAATCCTGACATTGTGTGATGTGTGTTATTTGCTTATTTTACTTGAACGGTGTCCCTTATATTCTCCTGACTTCTGAATATTTTGTGTTATGCACTCATTCTCTTTCTCTGTTATTTGCTAGCTCTGGACCCCTGAACTCTGTAATCCACAAGGTCCAGGGGTCAGGAGTGTGGAACACATACTTTCATCATTCTGATGCTTTATGCGTTACATCGTTACATGCGTTTTTTCTCTCTCTTGTTTACATTAGTCTTTTATTACATATTACTTTTCTCACTACTAAAAACTAAAATTATATACTCCTGACTCTATTATTAGTCCTAACCCCTGCTGGGTCCAATAAAACCATCTCAGCGTAATGATACAACCTATGGTCCACAGATGCATTAAATAAACCTACAGTAGGTTACTTTCAATATATATTTCAAAAATTAAAAGTTTCAAAAGTATATATTACAATATATTTTTAAAAACATTTATTTTGTGCTAAGGTCATTATCAATGATCCTTAAAGTGTATCTAAACCCCAAAACAAAAATCCTCATTATGAGGTTTTCTTAAGCCCACCTGGTCTTTGTCAGGGCTTGATTTCAATCATGTCTAACTTAATCACTATTACTTGATTGATAGGTTTGATGTGACCTGTGGTTTACACTATAAATAAATGGATCTTTGTGCTTTCTTAAAAAAAAATCATGTAACAATGGCACAGCTTTCCTAGTAAGATAAACATTTAAAGAAACTTACTGACTTTTCTGAGACTGACTCACCCACAACCTGCATTGTAGTATGGGGGTGGGCAGTGCTAAGATAAATCTTCTACTTTTAACTGTAACAAGTTGTAATTTTTTTCATTTTTGCTCTGGTTTTTGTTTTTCATTTGAACTCTCCAGGGAACACTCATCATCACAGATATGTCCTCAATGCACTAGGATGAGAGAAATTGGAAGTACCCAAATGAATTCAATCCAGAGAATTTCCTGAACAAGGATGGAGAACTAAGGAAAGTAGAAGCTTTTCTTCCTTTCTCTGCAGGTAAAATACAAAAATTCCAAAAAAGGTGGGGTTTGTTGGCAAAAGTGAAAAGATGTAATAAATTGTCATACAATGTTATAAATTATCCACAATCGTGGATAAAAAAGCAATTGTCACCCCATATTGTTACTACGTAATATAGATAGGTGTCTAATCATTCTAAAGAGACAGCTAGATATTATCGAATACAATTGTACACTCTCTCACACCGACGCATTTTGTGCTTTGGGTTTCCCCGGGGACATAGAGAGAACGCGATATCTTGTAGCACTTTAGTTTATAGGAGATTTCATATCTAAATTTTATTGGGTTAATCACCCGAGGGTAAAGGTAACTCCTGGACTGTCAGGAAGGTATTCTGCTACCCAGTTTACAATAGGAAGTGCCGAGGTTATAGATTACAAATCTTCCAAAAACCTAATGATCAACGATATAACGTTCCCATGTCAGGTGCCATATCAGGCAGGGTAAAAATTCTCCTCTCTTTATCTAGGTTTGCCTAGGAGAGAATTTGGCCCGCATGGAGCACTTCCTCTTTTTCACAACTATGATGACACACTTTGAATTCCCCTGGCCAGACCCAAAATCTTCTCCAGACATTACACCGGTTTTTGGGATCACACAGGCACCAAAGCGTTTCAAAATTTGGCTAGTACCATGCATACAGAACTGACCATATAGACCAGGACTTTAACTGGACTTGAAAAAACTCAAAAACAGTGCAAAGTTTATATAAGTAATATGGTAAGTGGTATCCAATATGCAGAAATACTTTTTATCCATAAACTTTTTTTCTATTTAAAATATATTTGTACATTGTGTGTGAATATATATGGGGGGGTGCTGAGAAGTTCCTGGCTTTGCCCAGAAAGAAGAGAGCCAGAGTTATGAAATAACACATTTATTCAAAATATTCCCCCTGAGACTGATGCTCTTGGTACAGCGTAGTTGCAGCTTTTCTAGACCGCTGAAATAAAAGTCCTTTGGTTGGGCCGCAAACCAGCTCTCAGCAGCATCTTTGACATCAGAAATGTCCTCAAAACATTGCCCCTTCAGGTGTTTCTTCAAATTTGGGAACAGATAATAATCCAAAGGGGCCAGGTCAGGTGAGTAGGGGGGATGGTGGACTAATTGGAAACCAAGGGTGTTCAATTTGGCAGCGACAACACTGGACGTGTGTGCAGGTGCATTGTCCTGCAAAAAAAGTATCCTTTTAGTCAACTTTCCACAGCGTTTTGTCTTAATTGCCTCCTTCAGGTGGTCCAGGAGGTTAGCATAATACTGTCCGGTAATACTAGAGCCCTGAGTTAGGTAGTCCACCAACAGAATACTGTCTTTGTCCCAGAAAATGGACGCCATTACTTTGTCCTCAATGCACTAGGATGAGAGAAATTGGAAGTACCCAAATGAATTCAATCCAGAGAATTTCCTGAACAAGGATGGAGAACTAAGGAAAGTAGAAGCTTTCCTTCCTTTCTCTGGAGGTAAAATACAAAAATTCCAAAAAAGGTGGGGATTGTTGGCAAAAGTGAAAAGATGTATTAAATTGTCATACAATGTTATAAATTATCCACAGTCGTGGATAAGAAAGCAATTGTCACCCCATATTGTTACTACGTAATATAGATAGGTGTCTAATCATTATAAAGAGACAGCTAGATATTATCGAATACAATTGTACACTGTCTCAATCCGACGCATTTTGCTGTTAGGCTTCCTTCGGGGACATAGTGAGAACGCTATATCGTTGATCATTAGGTTTTAGAAGATTTGTAATTTATAATTTCTATAGGGTTATCATCCTGAGGGTAAGGTAACCTCTTGACTGTCAAGGATGGTATGCTGCTACCAGGTTTACAATAGGAAGTGCCGAGGTTATAGATTACAAATCTTCCAAAAACCTAATGATCAACGATATAACGTTCCCATGTCAGGTGCAATATCAGGCAGGGAAAAAATTCTCCTCTCTTTATCTAGGTTTGCCTAGGAGAGAATTTGGCCCGCATGGAGCTCTTCCTCTTTTTCACAACTATGATGACACACTTTGAATTCCCCTGGCCAGACCCAAAATCTTCTCCAGACATTACACCGGTTTTTGGGATCACACAGGCACCAAAGCGTTTCAAAATTTGGCTAGTACCATGCATACAGAACTGACCATATAGACCAGGACTTTAACTGGACTTGAAAAAACTCAAAAACAGTGCAAAGTTTATATAAGTAATATGGTAAGTGGTATCCAATATGCAGAAATACTTTTTATCCATAAACATTTTTTCTATTTAAAATATATTTGTACATTGTGTGTGAATATATATGAGGGGGTGGTGAGAAGTTCCTGGCTTTGCCCAGAAAGAAGAGAGCCAGAGTTATGAAATAACACATTTATTCAAAATATTCCCCCTGAGACTGATGCACTTGGTATAGTGTAGTTGCAGCTTTTCTAGACCGCTGAAATAAAAGTCCTTTGGTTGGGCCGCAAACCAGCTCTTAGCAGCATCTTTGACATCAGAAATGTCCTCAAAACATTGCCCCTTCAGGTGTTTCTTCAAATTTGGGAACAGAGGGCGTGAGTAGGGGGGATGGTGGACCAATTGGAAACCAAGGGTGTTCAATTTGGCAGCAACAACACTGGACGTGTGTGCATTGTCCTGCAAAAAAAGTATCCCTTTAGTCAACTTTCCACAGCGTTTTGTCTTAATTGCCTCCTTCAGGTGGTCCAGGAGGTTAGCATAATACTGTCCGGTAATACTAGAGCCCTGTGTTAGGTAGTCCACCAACAGAATACTGTCTTTGTCCCAGAAAATGGACGTTATTACTTTTTTAGCTGATTTCTGGGGTGGGAACTTCTTCGCCCGCGGGGACCCGCTGTGGCGCCATTCCTTTGCCTTTTCCTTGGTTTTAGGATCATAGATGTGGAGCCGGGTTTTATCCTCGGTCACTAACCTAGCCAAAAATTCTTGTGCAGCTTCAAAATGGGCCAAAACAGCTTTGGACGCTTCAACTCATTCCTTCTTCTGATCACTGTTCAAACATTTCGGCACCCACTTCGCTGAAAGCTTGCGCAAATCTAGGAATGTGGTGATAACAAACCCAACACCCTCCCATGAGATGTCAAGTATCTGGGTTATCTTTCTTGCGGATATTCACCGGTCCTCAATAATCAGCTCATGGACAGCATCGCAGGTTGCCGGGTCAGTTGAGGTTGGGGGATGCCCACTGCGGGGCTCATCTTCAACGGTGAAATGCCCAGTCTTGAAATTAGATATTCAGGTTTGGACAGTGCTGTAGGAAGGAAACTTCTCCCCCAGTGTTGTGACATCTTAGTGTGAATGTCCTTTGTCTATTTTCCCTGGAGAAACAAAAACTTCATGACGGCCCGTAACTCCAACGACGTGAAACTTCTTGTGCCTCTGCCATCACAGCTTCTCAGTAAAAGAAAAAACAGTTTTAAGAATCGCAAAGACCTGATATTTGTACAGTTACATACTAAGATATTAGGCTGTCATATATCCCCACACTCATTTTTCTATTTAATCTGGAAAGGGGGCAAAGCCAGGAATATCTTAATTACATTGATTGCATTATACCCTGTCTGCCATCTGTAACAACGTAATCAGACTTAGGACTCAAAGCCCATCTGAAGTCTCACTCATACATTTTTTATCTCTTTATAGTCTTGTGTCTATTGTGGTTTCTCATTGATTTTTGTGTGTCACTAAAATCTCATATAATTTACATTCTATCAGAATAATAAAAGCACTTTCAATGATTTTAAATCTAAAATAATTAATCTAACATGAAGCTTTTTTTTTGTGCACTTCTTTTTGTGGGGTGACAATGTTTCGTCATTTTGTTTTACCTATTTGTGACTAGCTTCTAATGGAGACCATGTTTTCCATTTTTGTAAACATTAAACATGCATGGTCTACTCTAGTCAACCCATCCTACACTGAGAAATGCCTTACATACATTGTTTCAGTACATGTAGGCATGAAATTAATGGGGAAAAAATGTTGCTTATAGAGAGTGCTTTAACAAACAAAATACAATTAATTTAGGGTTTACAGCTGCTTTAGCTAGCCCAAGCACCAGAAAACAAGGATGAAAGGGAACTGATTGGCTAGAGTTAGCCCTGGAAAGGAGGCAAGGGGCGAGAGCATTGAATAGCATGGGGAGCCATTGGGAGGGTGAGGCAGAATGTAGGAGAAAAGTGAAAATATGAGCTGTAGTGTGTAGCCCATGGTGTGGCAGTTAATGCTGTGGGGGACATTGCTATATGGGGGTATTGGCATGTCCATTGGTACAATAACACCACCACTTCTTGCTCCCTAAAATAAGCTTGATGCACTCCATATAATTGTGCCTCCTCCATCCATAATTGGTCCTTCTCTTCTACTGCGCAGTATATAGTTCCAGTTTATATGGAGGAGATAATTTTTAAAAATGTTCTTTTTGTTTTTTTGAGCCTTGTTAAAGGACACAAGTCTGGCATTAGCAATTTCTGTTTGCAGATTGCTGGCTTGCAGTTCTAAAAAACCATTTGGAAATCATCAAAAACCTCTGAATGTAAGTAGTGTATGAAACAGGCAAGAATGCAGATGCAAGATATTGAATCTGCAGGTTTTCAAGGAGGCTGCTACAATACAATCTACATTTAGGTAATTTTACTATTTGTTAGTAAGGGGTTTATTCTGTTATCCATTCAACTAGCATTTTGGCAGAAGGCTTCATTTTTAGTGAATGGTCCCCTTGAACAAACTACAAGATGGAAGACAATCATGTAAGTTCTGTGCTGTCAATTTAATTGCCTAAATTGCCCTTACCCTGAACTGCAGGTAGCTGATTTGTACATTGTGCATGTAACAGTAATCAAAATAGAAACTGCAATTACATATAGCCTGACATTATATAAAGCAGATGTAAACCTAAGTGTGTTGGTTTACTAAAGCACTGTAAATCATAAAAAATGTTTTTTTATTCTGTTACAAAACACAGTCCCTATTAGAAAGTGACATAATATCTGTTTTTACCCTATACCAGAAAGTATGTGCACTTCCTTTAATAAAATGCAGCAGGGAACCAGAAAACATCAACCAATCCATTTCCTTGGATTAGATTTTTATTAGGCAGTCCTATATTCCTGGAGTCTGGAACAGAGCATAGACAAACCATATTCACAGTGAAAAGGTTTGCAAGCAGCTATAGTGATAAGATGACTGCTTTGGACTGGTTACATGGGTGCAGCACTTGTGTCCATGATAATAGACTCCTATGGTGATGACTGTGCATATTATATCACATGACTTTCTTACATGCTTTGTTCACAAAGATAAATGGTTCTGTAGGTGTCACATTTACCATTATAAACATACTTGTATACAATGTATATACTAAGGTAGTCTTTACTGAACTCTCAGTCTAAAAATGCCAATTATTTGCCATTTACTTTATTACTTGCTTTGGGCTTATAGGGTGCTGTACTTGTAGATTGTGCATAGTGTGTTGGATTCTGTGCAAACCAAGTATTAATGTTTGCCAGGTGAACATCTTTAATAAACTAAAGTAAATTATGTCAGTGCAAAGAAAAATGAATTTAGCTTAGAGAATGAAGTGATGCTCTGTTGTCTATGTGCAAGCAAACATTTGAACACAGGAATTCTTTTCTTTTTAATATTAAAGTGGTTTAAACACCTGGGGGTTCATACAAAGCTGAGTTTGGCAATAGTATGATTTTATATATTATAATTGTGTAAGTAACTTGGGACCCCTTGATATAGGGAACCTCATACTCCAAGAGCATGCAGACAAGAGATAGTCAGAGACTAGAGATACATTACATGAGACTGCAATTACCATTACAATGCCCATTACCATTTCCTTCTTGCCACGGGCAAATTAAAAAAGAGACAGCTTCTTCAGACCTCTATCCATCAAGAGCCTACAAGGCCCTCAGGGATGAGAAGTGGTGGGCACTAAATATGCAAATTATGGCCACATTCAGACCTCTGAAAACTTGCATTGTTGCACAGTTCTTAAAGAGAATATCCATCAATTCCACGTTCTAGATATTATAGGCACCTCCAGCAAATTTTACACCACATCTTCCATTTTTTTCCCAAAGTCGGTGCCTTGAACTCCAAAATATGGATTTGTTGGATATTCTGCATGTGGCACTAGACCTTTAACTGGTTCCCTGTTGGCCAAAGATTGTTATTTTTACATTTATACTTTATGGGTGGCAATGTGCATGTAGCCTCTCAGGGTACCCACATGGTACGGTTCAGGGGTGTAGGAAAGCAATAACTTCAATGCAACTTATCTGCCAATCTAAACTAAAGTACACTGAGCTGCTTGGTGCTTTAGCTTTCACATGGACTGATACACCCAGTCATTAGTGCTGGGCTGAAAAGATACGGTGTACATTGCTTTACTGTGTGATGAAACACATGGAAACTTTTACCCGATATGACACTTCCTCTTCCATATTCCTACCAAACATGACCTTTGGCCTTCATTGAGATGTATATCTCACGTGCAAACTCCAGGGTTTTACTGACATGTATTGTGTCATGTTCTGGTAGATTTTCCTGATAGTACATAATGTCTGATATAAAGAACAGTGCAAAGATCAATGTTTAGTAACCTATAGCATATGTCTAAGCTCTTCATATAAAAAATGCAGATCATTCCAAATAGGACCCTTATTAAAATTTATAAAACTTTGCTATCATATTGTACTTTATAAAATCACATATAGCAGAAAAGGTCTTTGTGATGAGCAATTTTAGACCCTTTTTTGTACTTACTATGATGTCTAGGACATGGAAACCTTGCTTTAAACAGGTTGTATGTACCCAGATACCAATTTCCCTCCAAGTAGATGTAGCATCAATGTTGTTCTTTTCGTTGTAGGAAGCAGTAACAGGAGCTGTAGATTTTCCATCATGGAGCTGAGCACGGCACTGTTGTTGAACCTTTTTCTTTTAGTTTTGCATGGTACAGAATGGATTCCCTTGAACAAAAGAGTTTCCCTCCTGGACCCCTGGCACTACCGGTACTGGGTAACATACAGCAAATATGACCTTACCAATCTTAGAAAAGCTGTGAGAAGGGTGAGTTGAAGCATAATAAGAAAACTTAGGACATAATAATAAGCTGAGAGCACATCAGTGTTATTTATAGCTAACGTGATAGAACAATCACAGCTTTACCAGTGATTTCATTTAGTATAATTATTGGTGGATAAGTGGAGGTGTTCCTAATACTGACTACACCAACCAAACTTTGCTGCCTTTCTGCATATTATAATTTAAATTTGCAGAGTAAGTAAAGTATACTAAGCTTTCATAAACACTGTAATGGTGAGGGGGACACACTTCTATCTGTATGCCTGCCAGGTACAATGGTTACATCATTCTTCTTCGGTGATCCTGTCACATAGTAATGAATGGGTGCCTGTTGTGTGCAAAGAAAATAAACTGATGGTATACATGGAACATCATGTGAGCAAGAAGTGATCTTCCATACCGCTGCACTTAGGTTACTATTTTGACAGTAAGTGAATACCAAGGTAACTGTAACATCCATTACATTTTTTAATTATATGCATAAAAGTTAAAATGTTGTGCATCTACCAGTATAGTAAATTAGTCATATACCTAAAAACATTTTTAAAATAAATGCAAACCCTTTGCCTTTAGTGTACTAGCCATGAGTATACCATGCCACTCTACCTTCCTGTCTGTTTCCGATTTTAGGTCTGGACAGAGGAGATGTAAAGTTCCACCAAAACCCAATCTTAAACAAGGAAAATATTAATACTAATTAGGTTGATAAATGAATATATTTTTGGAAACAAAGTGGTGGGCAAAATATCTGTTTTATGGGCCCAGGGGTCAAACTGCATTGCAGTTGATTCCTCTCCAAATTCAGTCAGTAAACCAATCAGATCTGACACCCAAAATATGAAGAACAGTAACATTACTCATTACAGCAACTTTACAGTAACAGCTGCATTACAATGAAAGCCATGTGTAATGCAGGGAGGAGGAACAGGACCAATTGCAGAACTTCAGTCTTTTAACTGAAAATAAAAAGGCACATAAAGTCCTAGCTCCATTGTTCTCCCCAGCCCCTTTTAGCTGGGCGCACCACCCGACACTTTTCAGCAACCACCCGGCTGTTTTTGGATATTTACTGAAAAGTTGGGTCACAATAAAGGAGCCACCACCCGCCTACAGCTTTTTCACACCCAGCTTCTGGGGAAAGAACTATGCTTTTTTGAAGGATGCAGACCTATGGTTAAGCAGAGCAACATAGTTTGTGATATTGATTCCTAAAGGTACACTAATAATCAATAAACTGGGTTTCATTGGGCTTTAATTAGTAGCATGTAGGCTGCTACAGATCTTTCTTTAGAATGTGTAAACCTCCTAAACTTGGATTAGACCTAATTTAATTGCTCTAGAGAACTTCTCCAGGGCACCTTCCTATTTTGCTCAGGATGCCTGCTCTCCGGCCCCTGGTCCCTTACTAATACATCACAAAAATGTATTACCCTCAGGGAAGTAGCAAAGGCCATCCATGGAATGTTTAATACCAGGAACGAATATGAGAGAGGACAAAGGCATCAGTAATGCTAATGAAATAAAAGACAGCAATAATTACCTGAAAAACATTGTTTTTAATTTTTACTCCTCACTAGGAATCCTATATTTAGACCGCGGGGCTATACATATGGATAAGATTAGCTGGTCTGATTTATAAAACTGATGAAATATGTGAAATATATATTTATGATGAAATATGTGAAATAACAGCACCACAACCGCATGCACAAATGAATCACATGTAGCTTCAGATTGTCCACACCATAGATCTAGTGTGCCCTCTAGTGTCTAGATATGATTAGTTCAGTTTCTTCACTTATGGGGATATCAGAAATACAGAAGGATATAATAGAGCACAGCATGATAACAGTCTATACCCATAACCAGTATATAATTGGTAAAAATAAGTCTTTTTTAGGTAAATTACTTCTTTATTGGATGATTGTTCCAGGTAGCTGCCTGACTGAATTATCAAAATGCCTATTTTGCTTTAATAGTAATTTAAAGTGTCATTTAGTATGCTAAATCAATGGAGATCATTACCAATTTAATTATTTAATGTTTTTTGTCATCATTGTTTGTTACTCCACCAGTGCTGCTGGTTTCCTCTGGGCTCTTATACAGCCAATTCTAGATCTGCATGCCTTGGCCCAGGCAGTGGCTGCACATCTAGGTTGAATATTACCCTTCATCAATCAACACACTTCATGTCAGAACAGGTTGTGGATGACACATTCCCATCATGCAGTCTGGGCTTACAAATACTAATACAGACCATAGGAGCATATGAGTTGACTAAAAGGAAAAGGTACAGAGATAGATGTATAGGTCCAAACTGAGTAGGTTCTAGCAACTCTTGATGCCCAACTGTTCCGTATTGGTCGCTGCCTGGGCTTGCATGTCCATAGGTTGGTGTCAAGACACTCATACTTTCATAAGTTCTTACCGTACCGTACCCCTAGAAGTGATTATGGAATTTTAACATTCGCTTTCAGTCTTAAGTCTTTTTCACTTTACAATTGTTACAAAGAACAAGAGGGCACTCTTTGCATCTGGAGAAAAAGAAGTTTAAGCCCTGGATAAGGAAGGGATTCTTCACTGTAAGGTCTGTGAAAATGTGGAATCGGCTCCCTTAGGAAGTAGTTTCTGCAAGTTCTATAGATTGCTTTAAGAAAAAGCTGGATGTTTTTCTAGAAGCACAGAATATAACTGTGGATTAAAGCTTTAAAATAAAAATAACAGTGACTGGAACATCCAATAGCCTCATGGAATCAGGAAGGATTTTTTTCCCCTGTTGAAGCAAATTGTACCAGGGTTTCTTTTGCCTTCCTCTGGATCAACTATGTCTTATAGGGTTTTACATTTGGGATTTATTTTTTCCCCCTAGTGGTTGAACATGATAGATATATGTCTTTTTTTCAACCTGACATACTATGTAACCTATAAAAGAAACCCTGATAATATTAAAGGGGTTGAAACATTAATATCCTATCAAATTGTATCACAACTGTCACCATTATTGAAGTTGTCTATAATTTTCTGTCACTACAAATACAAGTTTGCCTATGAAAAATCCCTCTCCTCCCTTTTATTTACTTTTCTATTGTGTACAACACTTGTTTTTCTTTTCTTCAGTCTTTCTTTTGTCGCTGCTACCTCGATCTGGCTGCCAAACAACTTTCTATGCGTCACGGAGCACCAATAATGAAGTTATCCATCTCCCATCCTATGAATACTAAATAAGCATAACTAAATGTAGTGGACTTGATTTTTACTTTTGCAAGTAGTACCTTAAACTATAGCTATAATCTAATTTGTTTTCATAATAATCGCACATTCAAATCTAGTACCTTACTGCAATACCCAAGTAAGTTAATTATTAATTTTTGTTCATTACAAATATATATATATATATATATGTTGAGATGGCTTAACATTTCTGATTCCTGTTATCCTAAATGTATTCATTTAATCCTTAGATTACCCATTGAGTACCACTAACAAGGTCACCCATAACCTTTCCCACCCTACAATATCAAGTGAGCAGAACCAAATGTTATACATTTGATTTTGACTTTTACATGATATTTCATACTTCATATAATAATAATTATAATCATATATCTAATATTTATTATGACGCTGTATAACTGCAGATGATAAATAGTCACACACTCAAACCAAGCACCCTACCCAAGAAGTACGCTTCTTTTTATTTTATTTTAATATTTTTGTCTATTACATAGGTATATGTTAGGATGGCTTAACATGGCTTATATGTTAGGATGGCTTAGGATGGCTTACTGATTCCTAGTACCCTTAATTTATCTACCTAATCCCTAGATTACTCTAATTTATCTACCTAATCCCAATCATTACAGATTGAACCATATTATCCTACTTTCACTCTCAACAAGTTATTAAGTTTATAATCTGTTATATATTTATTTATTTATTTAATTTATTTATTTAACTATAAAGCAATAACATTATGTACAAACAACTCATAGGATAACTACATTCTATTTGCAGAATTCTAACATAATCACCCTTTATCAATTTCTTACCAGCTACATTCTACGGTTATCTCTCACACCCCTGAAGAAGCCCTAAGGGTGAAATGCGTCGGGTCACCTAACCGTACCACACTAATACTGCAAACTACTTGTTTTCATTTTATTTATGTGCAAATAATTGTACTGTACATACTTAACATTTATGTCAGCCAGAGAGGCATCGGTATGCCTTACTGAGATTGGTGGACACTGCTAAATCAATAGTCTCGGGCCTTACCTTAAGGGTTCCCGAGAATGAAGTTGGTGCAATGGCAGATTTGCAAGCAGCACCAGCTGTTAGGATGATCTCTTTAAGATCAAGGTCTATGCAGCCATCTATACCTCAGGGGCTCTCAAGAAAGAAGTCAGCATGATAGCAGTAGTGGAAGACACACTGTTAGGTAGATCTTTAGGATCAAGGTCTGAAAGTCACAGAAATACTTGGGAGTTGGTGAAGAGAGACCAATGACTATCAGAGATAGACCATTTCCAATCTGTAAGGACTGAAGTGGCAAGAAAATATGTCAGCTCTGACTAGGCTGCTCTTTGTTAGAGAATGGCTCTTTGAGTATGAAAGAAGAGACAAAAGATAGCTGGAATTTAATGAAGCAAAAGGAAATTGCATTGTAAAGAACAAGCTAAAATTACAAGCTTTTAGCAAAATATAATACATAGTACTTCATTTGGTCTCCCCCACATTGTAAGTATTGGAAGATTGACCAATTGGCTAGATAGTGATATCCCTGATTTAATATTTGCAGAAACGTCTCTTATCCCAACGCGTTTCACCTGTCAGCTTCCTCAGGGGATTTGGCAGAGAATGTTTTTCAGAGGTTGGGATAAGTTGAAACCATCATGTAAGGGATGTCACAGAGGTAAGTATGTATATGAGTTCACAACGCAGTCTCTGTAGTGGATGAGAATACAATCCTTTGCAGAGTTCGGCAGACGGAGATGCTGCTGAGTCGTGATACACCGAACATTAGAGACCAAATGAAGCACTATATATTTTACTTTGCTAAAAGCTTGTAATTTTAGCTTGTTCTTTACAATACAATTTCCTTTTACTGCACTAAACCCTAACTATTCTTTGTCTCTTCTTTCATAATTTATACATGTTATTTAGGGAAGTGGTTCTATATATTTATATGGATGTTGGGACTAGCACCACTTTCCAGCTACATGTAAGGAATAGCTCTAGGCAATCCATGCTGCACATTTGGTCACTACTTGTATATATTACTGAACTATACAGTGCATTTGAATAGGCCCCATACCACATCAAAAAACCCATGTTACAGAATGAAAATGCAGGAATGCAATAGCAAAACAGAAACACTGTTACTGTGTAATATGAAATGCTTGTACAAGGACCTATATGGCAGGATCACCAGGTAAAACACACCATTACAGTGTTTTCAATTGAGGAAAGAAGACTGAGAAATTCCTTCCTAAAGCAGACCAATGGTTTCATTGCCTTTTGGAAAACAGTTCATTGCAGTATTTTATGACAAAAGGAATTTAATAATGCAGATTTTTTGCAGTAACTGTGTAATTACTGACAAGTAACCATTAAAAGCTGTTATCCCTTTTGCTACATGTGCACATATTCACAAAGTGTGCATAGTTGCTTTTAAGGCTGTTATTCCCTCACTGTTGTAGACACATAAATGGTGCATTTTCTTCTTAAGGGCTGCTAACTGCTAAGATCACCTCCCAGTATCAACCATTAAGGGAAATTTAAAAGTTTTAATTGTTTTTTGGGTTTGTTTGTTTTTTTGCACATGACTTCTAGTCTTTTGTTATTTGACAGATGTTAGAAAAAAAAGTACATTTGATATATTTCTATACTGGCCAGCTGTCCAGCTTCTTAAGCTGTCAGTGCTTAGCTTGGCTATGCTTGCCTCTACACAGAATTAGAATGAGATAATTACCCAATCCACAGTACAAATTGTTGGATCTCAAGAACAGTGAACTGAATCCATCTGGAATGATAGTTTCTCAGTGGTCTGGTTCTTTCCACCAGGTAAATTAACTGTAGTTTCCAGCATGTTGCATAAAGAATAATGTCACTACTAGCATGTTGATAGATGGTTCCTCTGCACAGAACATCTATTATATCACTCAAATACTCCACCAGTTTTGTGATTTGCAGCAAACATAGAGCTTGGACTCATGTCTGCAATACAAAACACACCTGAACACATTCTCTTGTATGTTCGCACACAGTGGCCCTGCGGTAAGTCTGTTTTTAAGGAAAAAGTATGCATTTGCACATTGTACCTGTGGTGACAAGATTATATATGGAATACACAAAAGACATAAAGCTTTTATTGAGGTGACCCATCATACCCATTAGGCGGATTCCAAGACCCAACATATAGAACATTTGTCGTACCTCTGAGCCACAAATGGAGTGTGTATTTAAATATTTGAAGCTGGAATGTATCAAACAGCATAAGACACCCCAAGGGACCAGCATCGGGGTTCCATAAAATATGAGAATGTAGCATAAAAAGTAGGACTTCTCCTATGTCAGCAAAATAATAGAGGCTCTACAGCAAAGGAATAGAGGAAATTGTTGATAACTTATTTATTATCAGCCAACATTAAGCCTTTCTTGGGGAATATTATCCCCCCTGGTTTCCCTGATTCTCCCACAATGTGGACAGCCCTCAGCATCCTTGGTGTACAATGCAGAATAGCGGGTCCACAAACAGTAATTTGCTGCTGACATTTCTGGGGACACAGTAGTGCTGAGTAGAAATAATGTAAAATAGAAAAAAATAGAAAATTTGTACAGATATCGTACAGCATGTATACTTCAAGTTACTGAATATTTTATCATAAAGAAAACTCTACAACACGTGCAATGAATAGACATGTTTTCTACTTAAGAATAAAGGTATGAGAAAAATGTGACATCCGTGTTACCTCCTATAAGGTGGTGTTGTGAAAGATAATTCTACTATTGTAGACCTATTGTAGTTTCTTGTCAGGGAGGAGCATTGCTCAGACCATTCAGTATATAAAATGCAGCAATTCAGGCTCTCACATCATATAGCTGCTATGGACATCATTACCCTGTTGGTAGTGGGCTTTGCCCTTCTTTTGCTACTACAATGGAAACTGTCTCGGCCAAAGGGTTTCCCACCTGGCCCTATAGCATTGCCTCTTGTGGGGAATTTATTACAGATAGATTTCACCAATCCCCTCAAGGATCTAAAAGCGGTGAGCATACCCCCTCATTTTAATTTTAGATGTGTCATATGTCTAAGAACTACTGACAATAAAAACTGCTCTTTAATTATGAAGAAATGATAAACCAATATGTGATATATTGTGTGACATAGGTGTGTACAAAGTGTGATATTGTAGTACTTGAACATGTGAGAATCATCTTGTGCATGATTAGATGTGCAGGTGACAGTTCAGATTTCTCTGCATGACTTTCCTGCTATCCTTCTGCCTTCTTATCTAATTTTCCATTTAATACCAGTTGTCAGTCACCAGCAAAGATTAAGGGTAGATGCAGAGGACTTAAAATTATTGGATGCAACTTACCATTTTTCTTTTAGGGTCCTTAGAGAAAATGTTAGGGGTTATATTAAAAATTAGGGGTATATTTTCAAACAATTTGCAAAGTGATTGGTTCAACAAAATTTGCTTAATTTGTCATTATGTACATTTGCCTACTTTACAACTTTACACCTGTAAAAATATATAAAGATAAAATAATAATGTGAATGGTTTATAAATATGCCCCTATATCTGCAATAACTGATTCATACCTGGCTCTGTTACTATGCAAACATACACGGAAGCTCATATGTGTTACATGCACGTTTGTATTTCCATTACTGATACTTATCGGCATATAAACATCAAGTCAAAGCAATACCCCTCTGGTGGGATCTGCTCTTTAAATCTGTACATTTTGAGAGGACTTTCCTAATAGTGGCGTAAATGTGTAGCCAAACTGCATATAGGCCAGAACAGAGGAGACGTAAGGCAAGAAGAGCATAACAATCTTGCAGGGGGGAGACGGGAACACAGATATGGCTGTGAAAATATGACATGTCTTATGACAGTAGGTTCTAATCCACAGTCATGGCAACAAACACAGTTTATCAAGATCACATGGAATACACCCAGTAAAAAATATTGCTGCACCCCAGTAACTTTGCCATTATTACTCAGAAAGTAAACCACATCTGTAATTACATGGAAAAGTCAGAATTTGGAGTCTGAATGTTATTTTCTCTCCTGCACCTTTTATATGCTAGAATTATTTCAAAGTTGTCTTGTGGGGTGACAATGTTTTAGATCACTTATCATTTTAGGTGAAGATTGTTTCTTCATTTACTTAACATTATACTTATTGACTTTATTGTCTTAACATTCCAGCAGCTTATTTCTGGAAACACTTAGCTTCAATGTACCCTGTACATGTTTACACACACTGATCAATGTGGCCTATATGTCCGGTCAGGATGTACAAGTCAGCAGGAGTAATAGGCATTCAACTATCCCCAGCTGAGCACTTGCAGCAGAGTCCAGTAAAGCCATGGGAACATAGCATAACACCAAGTCAGTGTTTTCTGATTTTCCATCAGTGTCCATGTCCCTACTAGTACTTTACAGTAGCATGAAGCCGTGCCTGCAGCCCACTCAGGTTGCATAGGTAGTCCAGATCCTTCAGGATGGTACAACCATATGTATTCTCACCAGAAGGTTTGTAGTATCTCCCAGCACTCAAGAGTGTGGGGGGGAATACCAAGATATAGGCATTTACACAAGGAAAGATGGACAAGGGCAACATAAACCCAGCAGGATCAGCATCTTTGTGTAAGGAGGAACATTGCTAGAATCTTACAAGATGACCTCCAGGGATCTAACCATGTGCCTGTTTCTGATCAAATAGTCCAGTCTAGTAGTGAGACCTATGCTGACCGCCTGGCACTGTGCAGCTTTATTGGCATTTAATAGAGAACACTAGAATTAGTTGGTGTTATGCCTGCAACATCATTCAGCATTACCAGCAGTGGGTCAGTGGGCACAGACCTCCATATGATAGCTAATGGTTCTTTTACCATTGTTAGGTCAGGAATAAAAATCCTCTGACTTATTTTTAGTCCTTACCCTGGTGTAGTGGGAGTTCCTCTTGGTGCAGGACAGTGTCATCTTCATGTGGCCAAAATGTGCAGTTCCTGAATGACAAATACACTGTTGCTTTTGGCTGCCCTGACTCCATTAGAGACCCTCTGGGTCATTATGTATCAATAAATCAAACTCTGCCAAGTAGCTTCACTTTTCATGAACTCACTGATGCCCTGGATCCAGGTCTAGGAAGACATTCCACGGGGCACCTTCCACCATCTAATCAAAAGCATGCCCAGACATTGTCAGCAGTGCACACAGGCCTGTGGTTGTTGTGATACAATTCACATATATTCAATCCTTATGTGATTTCAGTTTTTACTTTGATTTTCGGTTGATGATTTTGGTTTCCATTAACTGTTCTTACATCAACTTGAATAATTTGGTCATCAGGAACAGATATGATATTTCAGTGTTACCGCAATTATTTATTTTTTTGAGCAGTGTATATGAAGAATTATTTTAGTAGTTGTGTTGAAAACCTGACAGGTGTCTTTTAACTGTAATCACATGGGGACAGAAATATGAGAGTGATGAAAAACATTGTCTGACAAACATCAATTTGGTTTCAAAAAGAATGGAGGATTTAAAATAAAGCCATCAATTTAAATGGTGATATCCTTTACCCATGGATGGATCATAGGTTACCATTGTGGTCCTTCTCTCTGTAGGACATGCAGAAGAGGATCACAATTGGCCTTAAATAATTAGAGATTGGATTTAAGTGAGTCCCAAGCATTTATGTTTGTCTTTCAGCTCCAAGAAAGCTAGGCTGTTGGGGAAACATTGGTTTATTATCTACAGTGCATTACATCTTTACTGATCTTTACTGATATATTAATGATTAAAATTAGCAACTGATATAATATATACTTTACATATTGAAATCCTAGACCTGGGAAGCAAAGAAGGTGTGAATGGACCTAATAGCTAAGAATACATTATACCAGAGGAGCCATTTACTGCAGTTTTCCATATTTAATGGTGCTGATAAGTGTTCTTGTTGTATTGTGTTCTGGTTTTGCCTAGAGGTTTACAAACTTAGTAGAGAGATAGGGTGTAACTTTGCATATGACACTGACAAATCAATAAAGAATTTATAATACCACTTTAAGATTAGTTTCCAGAACTGGTTGATTCAGGGTGAAAAATTCATTATTAGAATGAGTGAATTGCTTTTTTTATGTAATGAAAAATTATGAGCTCTGACTTCAGCAGAATCAACAGAAATGTTCTTCATTACAAAATTTCCTGTGCCTAGTTTTGACTGAACTGCTACAAAGAGGCTGCGGAAAAGTTTGGAAATCAATGTTGAGAAGGTTGCCTCTCACTACTGGTTGGGCTAATGGGGGAACTTTTTGTGTCTCTTTCCCTATTCAGGATGTTGGAAGCAATAGATGACCCATGCCATTTTGACTGCAGCATGGGTTGGGGTGGGGGTTATGTAGGACTAAGTTTTAACCCCTGCTAGATTTTATTGCTTTCTGTGCCTCTCTGGAAAGGATTTACCATCTGCCCACTGTGTGTCTTGGTGACCACTGTACTTGGTACAGAAAGTGATGGGTAATCCAAATTGAGTTGTTACCAATCCAAATTGAGTAGTAACAACCGTCTCCTATCTCTTACTTCCCATCTTCCTACTTCCTTACTTCCAGAACATGGTGGGTTGCCATGATCAGTTTAATCATTTTTGTGATCTCCATGTGCACAACAGCATGTTTTAAAGGCTTAATATGTTTGTGATTTGTGATATTATCCTGTATAACCATGTTTGTTATATTTTTATCAGTTTTCCAAGGTGTATGGACCGATGTTCAGCATATATCTGGGGTTCACCCCAGCTGTGGTGATTCGGGAACTGAAACATGTCAAAGAAATACTAGTAAATAAAGGTGTTGATTTTGCAGACAGGCCTCAGAACAGACTCATTCAACTTATTTCGGGTGGTAGAGGTAAGAATGACATTCTTTGCCTTGTATGCTTGCCTAGCTTATATCAATAAAGGATATACCAAATGCTGCCTGAACAGGAAACACATTCTATGATACAGGGGTGGACATCTTGCTTGCCAATTCCAGGGCAAGTAGAAATGCAGGTGTAACTATAAGCAGAAGAAATTGGGAACAACAAAGGCCAGACTATACCTTGATTGTCTAAGTGTTGGCTCATTATCTAGTCAATGGCTTTAAAAATATATTTTAAAACTGGTGTTGGTAGCAAGTATGTATTTTGTAGGCTCTTTTTAATTAAAACCAACCTCAATACATTAACATGTACTACAGCTGATAATGTGGGGACAAGTCTTATAACAGGACATTGTCATGTATAACAGGCAGTTTTGCATTATACAACCTCATCCTTCTGCTGCTCTGTCTTTTGACAGCCGCCATCACCAGCCCAGTCCATTTTAAAAACTGCTTTGTTTCAGGCTTCATCCAGTTTGCTGGGCCTTGGCCCATAAAGCCGCATACACACGTGCAAGAATAGTCATTGGAAAGGATCTTTCCCGATCCTTTCCAACGACTAGCACTGCACGATGTATGAATGATGCTGTACATACATCACCGTTCTGCTCTATGCAGAGGGTAGGGGGAGAACATTGGAGCGGCACCCTGCTGTGCGCTCTCCCCCTTCCCTTGCATTGAGATTGTTAGTCGTCCGTGGATCTGCCAAGATGGCCGTTCGGATGATGGATGAATGGGGCTGTACACTCACCAGATTCTCACCTGATATCAGCCCTGAGCCAATTATTGGCCGAGAACCGCTGGACGTGTGTACATAGTTTAAGGGATGGCAAGATAAAAGGAGTTAGATAAACACATCCAGATGCCTCCTCAGTACCCGAGGATCCTTATTTTAGCAATTACATTATGTTAAAGAATGTTTAAGCAAATATTATTTATGGCACCAGCCACTAAATTAATTCTGCATCCTTGTGAATGACTTACTCCGAATTCCTGATATGCATACTAGTTATGCGTCAATGATGCCAATGAAGTAACATGCAGAAACAATGTCACAAAGTATTAGAATTAGATGCCCTCAGAAATATTTTAAGATTTAGTTTATATGTTATTACTGTAAAATAGCCCCCAATGCATTGTATCTCTCAATATTTTCCCCCAGGTTTAATTTTCGCAGGCTATGGTAGCTCATGGAAAGAGCACAGGCGTTTTACTCTGTCTACACTGCGCAATTTTGGCCTGGGTAAGAAGTCCATGGAGCAGAGGATTTGTGAAGAGGCTGCATTCCTGATTGATGAAATGAAGAAGAATAAAGGTGTGTGATAATTAAGATAAATATGAGTGATTTGTAACTGCTATAATGGTACTGTTATTGTAAAAATGTCAGACAGTTATGATGTTAACAATATAATTGGTCTAAATTAGTTAGATAGGTATGGTAAACCTGTGTAAGTTATGTCACCGTGGGAAATTTAAACTGCAATTTTTACCACAACCCATTTTAAAGACTATGATCTATGATATAACATCCTGGCTAAGATTATTTTTGGTTAGGCAATAGTAACGTTATAATTTATTCGCTCTTTTTTTTAGCTTTTTTCATTTCGACTAAATGATAATTTGCTCCATGCTAATAAAATGAGACTCATTTATTAGAAGACTCACAATGATAAATGGATTGATGCAAATATATTCGTGACTGTTCACTTACCATCGTTGGTGTTTTTCAGGCTCTCTATATGACCCTCATTTTGTACTTGGTAATGCTGCGTCCAACATAATCTGTTCCATCGTATTTGGAAGGCGTTACAACTATGACAATCCAACGTTCAGAGACCTTCTTAACCTCGTCCATGAACACACAAAGAGAACATCTGGGTTTTGGGCTCAGGTATTTCATTCCTTGATACAATAATATCTTTAAAAAGGTTCTTGTGATGTATTGACAATTCTTTGCTCTTTCCTTTGCTTTTGTTCCCACACTAAGAAAACATTGTCACCATTGCAGAAGGAGAGGGGAAATGTCTAATGAGGTCAGGGATAGTAAAAAAAATCCTTTAGAGTTTCTAGCTCCTGGTCTACAGTCTGTGGCCCCTACCAAGGTCAGCATACCATTCTTCATACTGGATACTAGTAGTTAATTTATTTGCTATATTTTCTCTGCTGTGGCTTTTTGTTTTGTATGATTATTTTTTTCTTTAATCTTTTTAAATTTAGCTTGCAGTTATTTTAAAGGGATTACAGGAAGCACAAATGTGGGCTCCTTGAACTGTACAGGGACTGTTGTAGCAGTGATATGTTGAAGTCTCATGTAGGGTGTTTTCAGTCTATAATAGTCTTTGTAAATGTCTGGGTCTCCAAAGACGTCTGTACCATGTTTGCAGTCCTGGTCATTTAGCTTGTCTTGTTTCCGGACATCTCTTGTAGCATGCCCACACCACTGACTAGGTTCTGTTGTATGTTTGCAGGGGCTACAAATATGACTCCAGTAATTACCAAAGGGACGCATATATTATTATATGTAATGCTACAGAAGACTGTCATGGACTAAAGACTTTGTAGAGAAAAAGATCAGAGTGAAAAGTGCTAGAGTGGGAACGGGGAATCAATTACTGCCATTGAAACACATGGACCTGGAGGATTCCCAGGAGGGAATGTTTGTTGGACTGTCTTATTTCCTGTTTTTATAGAGCCCTAATTGTACTCTAGGTCATATCAAGTATATGGAAAATCAGCAGTTTGAAAATTACTTTGTTTTAGGGTTTCTCCAGTTGGCTGGGCCTTGGCCCATAAGGGATGGCAAAATAAGAAGAACTTAGATTAAAACATCCAGGTGCTTCTTCAGTACCTGAGGATCTTTGGTTTAGGAATTACATGATTAATTAAAAAATGTTGCAGCATACAAATATTATTTATGGCACCAACCACTAAAATAATTCTGCATATTTGTAAAAGACTAAAGCTTAGGTACACTCTTCCAATAATTGTTAGAATGATTACAACCGATCAACGATTATGCACAATTATATTTGAACGATCGTATTTTGCACAATTCTGTACATGCTGTAATGACACGATCGTTCAAATATAATCCACCAATAATGTACATACGCTAAATACAATCGTTTGAACGATGCAGGGATGACCTGTAAAGGAGAAAGTGTATTGCAGAAACATACACAATCACTGAACAACCATACACACGATAGATAGTGAACAATCGTCAGCCAATCAGATCCGCCATGACGGTCGTTCATTTCCAACAACAGTCCTCATTCGTGGGTGTCGTTGGTCACCTTTTTTGAGAACGATTTTCGGCCAGTCGGACGTTTGTCATTCGTTTACAGCGATAATTATTGGAAGTGTGTACGTAGCTTTACTCTCTTTACTGCTTTGCAGATTATTGATTGCTTGTTTCAGACTGAAATCTGAAAGCAATGTTTACACTCTACTGGATTAGTGTGTTGAGTTGGGCATAGAGGTAACAACCTTATCTTATAAATATAAAGTATTTGTTGTGAAGGGGCTTAGCAGAAAGTAGACAAATACCTCACTCTACCATGTCCTCAGTAACACGGGCTGGGAAGAATTATTAATCAAAAAGTGATCAGTTAACCCACAATAATTTTTGTAGTCACTATTTCTATTTATTTTTTGAACTAACACATGCAGTTATTTAGAGGTCGGCTGAAAGGTTTAGTGTGATAAAGCAAGGACAGTTCCCAAAAAAAAGGGATAGTTGGGAACAATGCCATGGTTCCCATGCAGTAAGAAAACAATACTTACTATGCAGTACTTTCAAGGCACTTTCTTTGTATTCCTAGATATACTAAAGGAAATTATGTTTTCAGAGTATCATTACCCTTTAACTGATTTTTTTTCTGTTTATACACTATTACTGCATCCTTTTTTTTCCTCAGCTCTTCAATGCATTTGGATTTATTAAACATCTTCCTCTACCACATCAGAAGGTTATTAGAAATATAAAGGTAATTTTTGGTTTTCTTAGGAATGTTCTAGAGGAACACAAGAGAACCAGAGTGCCCAATCAACCCCGAGACTACATCGACTGCTATCTAGATGAAGTGGATAAGGTAAAGAAATGTTTAAAACATGACATCAAACTGACAATCTGTTTAGTTTCTTAGTTAGTAATAACATCTGCATTTTAACTGAATGTCAAGTCTCAATAAAATACTTTATATTATAGTTGTTATAGTTTTACTGGGAAGTGGCTCTTCTGTTCTAATTGCAAGTTTGATAGAGGGCTGAGTGAAGGTGGAAAAGCCCAGTTTTCACCAGAGGAACCCACAAGAAATTAAGGGGATGCAAACAACTAACAGGTTGCAGCCCTCAAACCCACCATTGCAAATTGCAGTTTACCAGCAGACCCAAAACATGGTACACGTACACCAGAACCACATGGAAACCAAAGATCTGGGCAGGCAGAGTCAGTAACCAGAAATATACAGCTATGTAGGGAGACAGAGCTCGCGGGTTGACAGGTGCACAAGGGGTCTTGGGAGAATTGGGAGCATTGGAACTGGAACTCTGGGGACAAGCTGTAACACTGGAATATTGGGGTCATACAGAAACTCACGGGTCTTACAGAAACAGAACTCTAAAAAGCACATGGATAGGGCATGGGATGGCAGGAATATGTTGCTCAAGCAAAGGGTGTTCGTATATCTTAAGGTTGCAATAAGGTCATATGATTGGAAATTCTAGGGTTCCAATGAGGTTTAATGTAATTGTTACAGGGAAGAGTACTTTTGTTACAAGTGGAGTTACTGTTAGGGGTACAGTGAGTGCAAGGGTAACAAAATATGATGGGGTTACAGGCAGGACTAGAGTCCTTCATCAACTTGCGCTGAGAGTTGCTCTTGCTGGTAGCAATAAAAACCGATATCTAGGTGCTGAAAGTTAATAAAACTAACAAGTTGATATAAGAGTGGTAAAATACAGGGATAACTTTCTATTTTATCCTAACAATTTGTGTTGGTCAATATCTCTAGAAAATGATGCGGATTTTGTGTATGACATTTTTCTACACAACTCTGTATAGATATTTATTCTCATCAGACACTTCACTCCTTGAGCCATTTTGGTTAGTTCATCAGCATAGATGAACATGGGCATAAACTGGCAACTAATCTAGATTGCAAGTTTACCTTACCATCTAGGATTTGACAATATGGAAACCAAATACAAAAATCTCCCCATGTACTTGAAATATCTTTCTTATCTGTTCAGGAGAAACAAGATGGTTACAAGTCATCCTTTGATGATGAAAATCTCCTTACATGTATGTTGGATCTCTTTATTGCTGGAAGAGAAACCACATCTTCCAGTCTGGAGTGGACTCTATTGTATATGATGATTTATTCAGATGTTCAAGGTAGTTATACTTTTATTACTTTTATTACTCCCTTTATTACCTTCCCTCCCTTAAAATACTGTTCTGTTCTGGACAACAAAAATCTACATATGAAATATATTAAATATTTAGATTTTTCCTGACCAAAATCTAAATGTAAAGCTTTTACTTTTTAATATGTACCATATATCATGTGTGGTAAACCATTTTGATTGCAATAACAGGTTTTTTTTTTTTTTAGTAACATCCAAGGCAATAATGGCCAGTGATTGTATTCTTTACACCTCTTGAAGTATGGAGAAGTCAGGGGAATGAAAGCTGCTTGTAATCAGGGATCAGGGAAAGCACTGTCATTAGGGATGAACAGCAGTGCATTTTATTTCTATTTAGACATATGGCTGAATTTCTACTGAAATGTCCAGCACTTTTCTACTTCTCGTTACAAAATTGGTTAGTCATTTGGCATTGGGTCTGCAATGGGTAAACATCATCAGGTGTGATAATGGCATGCCATCTTTTTTCAGAAAAGTGTCGGACAGAAATGGATACAGTACGAGGAGACAGAGACCATCTGGACTATGAGGACCGAGTAAGGATGCCATACACACAGGCTGTTCTGCGGGAAGTCCAGCGCTTTGCCTCAATACTGCCACTAGGAGTTGCTCACTCACCCATCAAAGATGTGCAGCTGAATGGGTACACTATTCCAAAGGTGAGCAAAGAATCTGTAAGAACATTAACACTTTAAAGCTGGCCACATTGCACCCTCTTTGCTCAATTGTTAATCAGCTTACCTACAATGTAGTGTGAGGGCCTGTTAAAAACAAATCATTCAATTTGGAAAACGGGTAGGCCCTCCTACTACATGGTTGTAAAGTTTCTTTGGCATTCTTTATATTTTCATTTATGTAACTAAACATACCCACATAGACCAGAACATGGGTCAAAGAAAACTTGAACAACTGCATGGTTGTAGAGTTAAAAATAAACTTCAAGCACAAAAATACTCATTCATTTATATTCCTCAATAGGCATAAAGCTATAGATCCACTGTGTGCAGCAGGGACATTTTAAACCCAGCTGTTATCTTGTAAAATTAGCAGTGACATCATCATTGTTCTGCACACAAATCATTCAGACAGCAGAGCTGAAGGGGGACCTAGCAGGCTGACCGACTACAGGCTTCCTGCAGAAAACAGGGGGATACAAGACCAGTATCTCTGTACAAGAAAGTCATTTTTACAGAAAGCTCCTAAACAAAGAAATGGCTTTAGGCAATGTTTGCTAATTCTGCAGTTAGTACAATTAATTCAACAGTAATTTAGACACTTTTTTGTTTTACCGTGGGTGTATTATCCCAAATCTTGACTCACCACTTTTCTGATCATTGCGATGTTTGGGTACATGATGGAGTGTGCAGAGGGGATTGAAGCCAGGATTTCTGGTTTGCATCTTCCACCTGGGCCTCAGATGATATAATATTCTTGTCTCTGTCTTTATAAGCCATATTTTCTTTTTAATGTGTATTTAGCTACATGTATATGGAAAGAATGTGCACAGGCTTATTTAAAGCAACTCTGTCATGATATAAATATAAGAGCTGACATTACTTGAGGATGAGAGATAAGGAAGATGTTTAAACAAGTCAGTAATGGCAGTAATATATATTTACAATGAAACATACAATTTTGTACATATTTTTTACATGAAATGTTCTCCCACAGAGCTGTATCCCAACCACAGCTAAAACTGTTTCTGAATTGACTGGTAATTTGGGGGTTCATTACAGCCATATAGAAGCTGCTGTCCTTTTGTAACTGGAGATTAGAGACACATTAGGTGTGATGGTATTGTGTGCCTGATAACAGGGTAGTTGATTGGAACTTGTAATCTTGTTTGAGACTCTTTAATTTCTAGGGAACATTCATCATCACAGATCTTTCCTCGGTGCACTATGATGAGAGTAGCTGGAAGTATCCCTATGAATTTAACCCAGATCATTTTCTGAACAAAGACGGAGAACTGATAAAAACAGAATCTTTCTTGCCTCTTTCTGCAGGTAAAACTGATATTAAAAAATAATTTGGCATTGATGGTAAATCTTTGTCATAGCCACTGTATACTGTAGACCATTGTATCTACACACCATGATACAAATAACACTCATTGTGCACAGCACTGAACTTCACATGATCATCTGGGTTGCGCAGATCAATTGCAGTGTTCACAAGACTGATGCAAAAACAAAACGGGAATCTGTGTGTCAGGCATTGATAGGAGCTTAAGTGCCGAAAATGTTTATGTATTGGGTGGTCAGGTAGTGCGGTGGTGGGCCATGAAAGTTGGAGTTGGGCTTTTAACATTCAATTGCCCTTTTCCTTTTAATAATCAAAATAGAAAACCCTAACCTTTAAAATGATAACCCTTCCCAACCCCTAAAGGAAAACTTTTATAGATTGTAACTATATTAGTGATGCCAATTCCAGCAACCATATTGCCTGCAAAAATGAAATGCACAATTCAGTGTTAAAAGCAGAGCAACTACTGAACTATGAGGCTCATCAATTAGATCCATACTTATGCATGTTTGGCTTAGAGAGAAATCGCATGGAATCATGCAAATACTGGCCTCTTTTTAGTTTGAAAACAATAATATTTTGCTCAGAGAAATCCAACCTGTGAATCGACTCTTCTGAGGAGTATTCACAGACAAAATCTATTGTTCTGTTATCCTCATAAACATCTTTAAAATAAGCATATGGTCTCATATAACTTCTGCTGTTCATACTACATTTTTCTAACAGTCAAGAAGACACTAAAACTGCAATTTGTTTAATTGGCATATCCCATCCATAGCTACAGGTTTCTCAAAGCAGAGATGATTTCCAGCTTGCTGTTGTGCATTATCTGCAATTTTTAGTATCCTACGAGATTAGTAGGTTTAATAGCTACAGAATTAAGTATCCTTTATAATGATTTTCATAAGGCTTAACTATATGTAATGCAGTTAGTAAAAGAATACATCATTGCATAAACAGGTTTTAAGGGATATTGGATGCATTAGGTAAATGAACAAGTTGGAATATTCTGTTGAACGAGTGCCCTGTGACCCCAATCCCAGCCATAAAAAGAATCCAATTTGATTTGCTGCCTAGTATGTGTGCTGGATCATCAGTTTTTCAATGCGCCCTTTTCTTTTCTGTAAAATTGAAATTATGTAATAAAAACACATTCCAATCTCAGCCAGAATAAATTTTTCTGCAGTCAGGAAATTTAGATCAATTACCAGAATGAACTGTTGCTGGCCATGAATTAGCTGACATGGGTACTATCTGACTTTATTAATTACTTAATATTACAATTGATTTGCGGTGCCGAGGTTCTCCGCATGCACTGGGTAGCGATCAGGCAAGAAGGAAGACCTATCCCTTTCTCCAATAACCACCTTGCATGATCATGCACTTTTCAAAGTGGGGCTTTAGTTCTACTGTTGTTGCTGTTTTTTTTTTTTTATTTTGTATGTAATAACAATTTATTCTACAACATGTACAGACTACACATTTGCCCATAAAACTATGAATTGTGGTATGCACAATTCATTAGTTTTTATGAGATTTGTGAAAAAAACAAATATTTGATAAATTCATGACTGATTGTCCATTCAGTTAGGCCAGACACTGATGTGGGATAAGAGCTGGCCCACAACTGGCATTCCAATAAATTCCAAAGGTGTTCTGCAGGATTTAGGTTAGACACCATTACGTTTTTAACAAACTCTTCCACACAATTGTCAAACTTTGTATAGTGTAGTACTAACAGCACCATTCACTGGAAACACCTGAACTCAATAATTTGTAGGAGTGTCTACATACTCCCAGCACCCCTCTTCCATTCTGGTAATTAAAGCCTTGAGCAACTGCCCTTAAACCAACTCTGGATTTACCACCAACTTGCTGTCCTTTACAATGATCTGGTAACTCACATTTAGACTTTAAAACAAAAAATATTAAGAGATTTTGTTCTCTTTCAGGTCCACGAGTTTGTCTTGGGGAGAATATGGCTCAGATAGAGATCTTCCTCTTCTTTACAACTATGCTAACACATTTTGAATTCCACTGTGCGGACCCGAAGTCTCCTCCGGACCTCACACCTGTTTTTGGGGTTTCTCAAACTCCTAGGTGTTTCAAGATGAGGCTGGTTCACCGCACTTAACGCTGATCATAAAGAAGCAAAAGGGCAGAAAGAATAAAGACTTAAGTATTTTATTCTCATTGATGCATCCAGACTCCTTGCACTATGAAGGATAATCATGACTGTTTCTACTTTTCTATTTGTTGTTCTTACAGGTAAATTACAATGTGTACATATCATTACATTTAAACAGTGCTATAATTTTGTCAAGTTGCCAATAATGTTCACTCTAGGAACAACCTCTAAGAACAGTAAAGCAAAGTTTTTCAGGATGTCAGTTAAAAAACGTTACAAAAATCAGCCTAATGTAGTCTGGAACCTCCCATTCAGTTACTTTCCTTCACCTGGCAATTTGTGCACACTAACTTCCCATAGACATGAATGGGTATGCATTCATAACAATACAAAGATGTTAAAATACATTTAAATATAGTTTTGTTTTGCAATGTACAATACAATTAACAATGTATACTGCATTATAATAACTTTTCTTTTTAGAAGCTTAATGCAACTTATTTACAACAATATAAGTCCATGAGGTGGGTCCGGTTCTTTTCAGTTAAAGCTGAATGATTTTGCAGGGCCAAACAATCTTTTATGTGATTTTGGGCAAAAAAACTCTCTAATCAGAAAATAGGACCTCTGTCACCTGCTATCGTGAGAGAAGAAAGGTCCACCCTTTTAAGAGCTCCGGAAATGTTGATATAATTTTCTACTTGCATTTTTGCAGGGATGATCTTAGAAAAAAATGGAAACTTGGACATGCATAAAGTGGGGTCTAAAATGCACAGTATGCTTGTTTTCTGCACCCCTGCCATTCTGTCAGTTGGGGCCCTAAGCGCTGTTTACTTTACCCTGAAACTAGCTATGCCAGGCAGCTCATTCAGCTCAAACCTTATTACCTTTTTGGTGCACTGGTCCCAAAGGCCTGTCACATGCTTGCAATGCAGGAAATATTGCATATGCCAGGTTTTGGAATTTAAAGCAAACTGGAGTCCTTTGCATATTAAAGCTGGAGTATGAACCTAGAAAAATGGTTCTTCTCCCATGTTATAGGAGTGTTCTGTTTTATTTAAACTGTGAAGCATGGCATAGCATTTTCAGGATATCTTGCACTGCATGTTGCTGCTCTTACTGTAGGTGAATACCATGGAAAACCTGGTTATATTTAGTAATTTATTAGTTGCTCATGGCAAAACAAATTTCAGCTGTGTAAAAACAATATCTGCTGCAGGACCGGCAGTATCTTGATTATTCCTGCTTCTGATATGTTCTTGTAATATTCACATTCTGACTTATTCATGTTTTTTTGTAACAACATGCTAGCATTTAAGCTCTTATTTCATAAACGAGAAATATTTCTGAAAAAGCTCTGGGGGTACATTCATATTTACGCATGCAACATGTTTGTTGTGTTTCTAATGTTTCATGATCAATAAGTATGTACATCTTTTAAACTATTGTGTTACAAGAAATGAATAAAATTTTGAAATACAAATATTGTATATGTATGTTTAGATACAGCATACATGTCTAAAGCTCATATTTAGGGTGGGGTATGCGGTCTTTTTCAGCAAGTTGTCTACATAAGTGAGAGGTGTTTAGAGGTCAATGGGTTTATTGCCTATATTGTATGCCAGCTCATGAAACTGCTTTTTTTGTTGTCTCAATGTAACTGCTTGTCCTGGCCAAAGAATATTCAGAATAGGCAATTCAATAAGTGAAGAATGCTGGGTGTGCTAATAAAGAATGGTGTTGTACCAAGGCCATAGCTTATCTTATCACCAGCATGTCCTGAACTTTTTCCAATGTATGTGTTAGATAAGTTTATGAAATTCAAAGAAATTCTTCAAATCCTCTGTACTGTAGTCCTTTGTCAGCCTGCAGTACTAATTTCATTCAACAGGGGGAAAAGGTTTGACAGTGTTTTTGCAATATGTTTATCTTATCACTCTGGATGGGAATGAAACAACTGCTTATAGTCTTATGCCAAGTCTTCTTTAAAGACATATATTTTCTAGTAACAGAACTGTGTCTTTTAAACCTTTATTTTTGAAAAATATGTAAGTGATGCCATCTGTTTTAGAAAGTATATCTATTAAATAGAATTGTGATTCTAATTATTATTTGTAGGAAACTGTGTCCCTTATTTCAAGGAATATATGGACATAGTAAGTACTTATTATCCAAGCCCAGTCAGAGTTTTGTGAATCATTTGTGGTTCTTAGGGCAATTTCTATTTTAAGCAAACAGCATATGAGCTTTTAAGGGTTGGGTCACAAGTACCTCCTCCTAGGCAATACAGACCTCAGATTAGTCTTAGCAACATAAGATACCATAATAGATCCACTGCTGAGCATCATTTGCAACTTTTGCTTTAGCAGGCTTATCATGCTACTGGTCATGCAGAATGCTAATTAATAGTATACCCATCAGTGAACCAGGATGATCCAGCCAAAGTTGAATGTATCTGGTCCAGGATTGATACCATTTGCTAACAGATAACTTTTAAGACATCCATTTCAGGTTTACTGGATCACCCAGGTTCACTGTATCCTCTCCAGCCATAGAAAGCTTTAGAAAATCAGGACCATTGTCTTGTTGAAACAACCAAGGTATTTTCTCTATGGCATAAAATAATGACCTCTTCAAATATTTTGATTAATTCAAACTGATCCATGATCCCTAGTATGCGATAAATAGGTCCAACACCATAATATGAGCATCACCGATAATATAATACTTGTGTCCCCATGCTTCACTTTCTTCAGTTCACAGTGACTTGAATATAGTGTTTTGGTGTTGTCTGACAATCTGTCGGTGGCCCCTAGACCCAAAAAGAACAATCTTGCTTTCATCAGTCCACTAAATGTTGCGCTATTTCTCCTTAGGTCAGTCAATTTGTTCCTTGGAAAACTACAACCTCTTCAGCGCGTCTCTTTTTCACCATTGGGACTTTGCAGGGGTTGCAAAGGGTGCAGACACATTGAGGTCTTCTAATTGTAACAGCACTCATGGGTAACTTTTGGCTTTCTTTGATCTTCTTGGAGGTGATCATTGGCTGAGTCTTTGCTTATCTTCTATCTATTTAAATAGTGGTTTTCCAATTTCTCCCATGTCTTTCAGGTTTTGGTTAAAGCATTTGAGATCATTTTAGCTAAGCAACCTATCATTTTCTGCACTCCTTTACATGTTTTCTTGTCTCCAACATTTTAATCAAAATCCACTGTTCTTCTGAACAATATCTGCAATGACCAATTTTTCTCAGATATTCTGTGCCAAGTACACTAGGACCAGGATGTACAATGTTAGCTGCCTTACTTAAATTGGGTTGTAATTGACACCTGTTTTATCACAGAATAAAATGTTATCACAGAATAAATGAAATGCACACTGCCATTATTCTGAACGCAACTGTACATGCTATTTTTCATGGGACTAAAGAGATATAACAGAATGGCCCTGAGATTTTTATTTACTTACAGAAACCATCTCAAAACTAATCGTATTGATTATGTGTGTTGTTAGAACTGATGAGTTAAAGCTAAAATATGGGAAAAGATAAAAATGGCCTTAACAGTATCCCCACCCCTGCCACAGGTACAAGCTACTTCTAGTATCTCCTGAGTTCACGGACATTAGGAATGGGTAACTGCACTGAAATCTGAATGCCAGTCGGAGCAACTTGCCACTAAGTTACAATGTTCTATTCTCCTATCTTCTAATTTTCGTACTGCAACATTGTAACTTTGTAGAGTGACTGCAGCAGGGGGTGATCTGCATCAGACTTTTGTAAACACATATTTTACATTGCAGTGCAATTTTTGAGTCCGCATCTTCGTTTAGTTAGTAGATGCAAATCCTAAGTAGTGCCAATACAAAAATGATACATTACTTCTGTAGAAAAATAACACATGAAGCCATTAGAGGGGCAGTAGTGAGGGACTCTGGGCCTGATTTATTAAAGCTCTTCAAGGCTGGAGAGGATACACTTTAATTAAGCTGGGTGATCCAGCAAAACTGTAATTGAATTTTCAAAAAGTATCTTGCTATTTGTTAGCAAATGATTTTAACCCTGAACCAGATCTATTCCAGATTTGCTGGATCACCCAGCTTGACTGATAAAAGTGGATCCTCCACAGCAGGGGTAGGCAAACTCCGGCCTTTAGGCCAGATACAGCCTAGCCAGTAGTCCGTTCCGGCCTTACGTCCCTTGGTCGGTCCGACCTAATCTCGGCCTGCAGGCAACCCGCTGCTCTTGAGCCTCCTTGTTATGCCTCTCTTCCCTATTTACCGTGGCCAGCGTTAACACTTCTGCCGCTGGGGTAAGGGGACATTCCCTCTCCTCTGTATGCATTGCGGAGGAGAGGGATTTCCCTTCAGGGGTGTTCTGATGGGGCGGTGCCATCAGCTCGAGACTCGAGAGAGAGTCCAGCCTAGTGAGCCTTCTTGACCTCCCAAAATGGCCTAGTAGTAAAAGTTTGCTGACCCCTGCTCTACAGCCTGGAAGAGCTTTAATAAATCAGGCCCTCTGTGAGAGGTAAATTAAATACTTTTATACTTTATACATTATTTAGCATGTCTATCTAGCCTTAACATAAAAAATATCTGCCCAGTGTACTTCAACAGTTTACCTTTCCTAGAGAAACTGTCTAGCCAATTGTCAGTGTCCCTGTATCCCTAACGTTTAAACTGGGTGTTTAAACACCTAAGATTGACATTCCCTTTTATTCCAATGGGACAGTCAACACCAGAATGTTTTCCTGATGGGCTGCAAATAAAATGCATTCTGCAGCATTTGGAAAGTGTTAAAAAGACCATAACAAATCACAAATATTTAAAACGACCTATAAATGCTCCAAACTCCCCACTGAATTGAAGGGGGTGGTTTGGGGTGTGTATGGGGATTTTCTCCTATTCTCCCTCTTCTCTTCCACATACCTTGGTTTAAAATGTTTTTAGAAACTCATACAAATCATGGGCATTTATAAGCATTTAAAACAAAGTAAGTGAAATCTTAGCCTTATGCTCACGATCAACATTGCTAGAACACATTGTGTCACACTCATGAAATGCATCATTCCTGAAAACAATAGCTTATCTATTATATTTTCAAACAATTCCAAAGAAAAAGATCATACCATTTCCTAATTTAGTCATCATAGGTGTTTGTGACAGGTATTAGCTATTAAACCCATTCTAAGTACACAGAACATTATTCCACAGCCGGGTGCCAAGGACACATATTGATATAAGAAGGGTAGTTCCCATTGTACACATCCCAGTGTGCCAACATGAGACCCTATGTTCTTCTGACTCTGCTTCTAGCAGGTAAGGTTTCTGAAATAAAATTATACAGTATACTTAATTTAAAATAAGAAAACATTTGGGAGTAATACCAGTCAATAGAGTTAGAGAAAGGCTAAATAATTATTTTTTGGCTGGACTTAAAAAGATTATGATGTTGAACGTTGGGCAGATATAAAAAGCATAAAAATAATGATACTTTGTAATTATTTTTAAATAATAATTAGGTACCTAAATTTGACATGCTATCAGCAATTTGCTGAAAAGGTGCTAGGGAAAAGCATACTAGAAAAGCAGTGTGATAGAGGTATAGGGATATCACTGTGTTCCCTCTCTATTTATTGTAAATTCACATTATGTGAGGGCCCAGAACAACTTCTGCTTAGAGGAAGTCGGTTTAATAATGATAACTATCAGACTGAGGATGTTTAGTGGCAAAAGGTACTGCAAGGGTAATCTAATGTTTAAAGGCAAATCCTAAATTTTAAGGAAAGTCTAAAGGTGGCAATGTATTATTTTGTTTAATTACAACCCATTGCAATACTATATTTCCAGTTTATACCTTTTGGATATTATTGACAGTTCAAGCCAAGGCAGGTTCTAAACAATAAGAAATAATGCAATGATTATTATATTGAGAATAAGGTATGAACGATTGTTTTCTTGATGGACTTTCAATGTGGTTATCAGAAAGAATGGTGTTATAGTGTATGGCTTGTGAACTAATCAGAAGTTATAACCAGACAGATCATGGCATTGTAAAATATTAAAACCACAATACTTTCCCACCCAAAAAAGTGTGAATCACACAAAAGCATTTGTAAGAAGATGGCATCCGCTGTGATGTTATACCAAAAAAAGTTAAATATTTTCCAATTTCCATTAAGGACTAAAAATAGAGGTATCAAATTACCATTTGTTTGGAGTGACATTTTAATACGAATTTTATTATAACCTAGATTCCCTATAGTCTGCAGTAAGACTCATGTTCCACATATAATTATGTTTCTTTTTTCATAGTGACAATAACCTCTGGTCGTCCTCAGTCCAGGAATCTGCTGCAATTCCGAAAAATAATTAAGTGCACAATTCCAAATAGTAAGCCACTGGATGATTACAATGGATATGGCTGCTATTGTGGATTTGGTGGCTCGGGCACTCCTGTAGATGATCTGGATAGGTATGTTTATAAATTGTAATTAAATTGGAGAAGGTTCTTTATTTCTGTAAATCACTGTTTTTATTTATTTATTTTCATGGTGATAGCCTGTATTATACAAAGTCTGTTATGATCTCAGATGGAAATTGTACATAACTACAATTCCTATTCCCTCAACACCATTCTGAATAGCAAATACATATTTCCTTTACTAGTTGCTGTTAGTCATGCGCTTGTAAGGACATTTTCCTATCTCCTTGAAACATAAATACTTTTATTATATGTTCAGTTTTGTTTTGTTCACCTAATAGCAAGCTTCACATTTACTATTAACTCACCCTTATTTGCAAATTTTCCAATGATTCTTAAACAGCTCCCTTTCCAAAATGAACCACTATGCAAGTTATTCATAAATAAACCTTCAATATTGCCCCCTTATTCTACAATCAAATATAATTACCACCACCTGTAAAATTTTTAGTGCAGTAATGCTCACATAGTGCCCAAACACACAAATTGTTTCTTTAGTCAATTTTGCGAACAGGTTCACATGCACTAAAAAACACTGCAGCTGTAGTCTGTCCCTACCCACTCCTGCTGCTCCCCTATGCTTCTCCCATAAGCATTTATATGCCAAACCACAAGTCTTGTGTTTACTTCACGATGAATTGCACAGAATATATTTATGTAGAAGGAACTGTATTTATATTTAGGTTTTTTCAGGGAAGAACACAACTGACACCATGAGGCATGCATGTAGGTGTACAAGCATTTACAAAAGCCTCCTTGTTCACTGAATAGGTAATCCATGCTAAAAAAATAAATAAATAAACCCAAGAGCAATACTACTATACAGAAAAAAGAAGCACAGGTTTGACTGACCATGTCCATGAGAAGAAGTGAACGGAATAATTTCAATTGAGAAATACAACAATATTTGGAAATTTCAAGCTGTAATTCAGATATTTTAAAAAGTCAATTTTAGAAACCTTGAACAGCATGGTAGTCTGAATCTGTTTTTCCGTCATTGTCCTGAGAGGCCAATTGTTATGTCACATTGAGAAAATGTTGCCTGAGTATACCTGGAACTAATTGTTATGATTTGACTTGGTTAACAGTCACAATATGAGAAAACAGGCACACAAAAAAAAGAAAAATTGCTTGAGTTTAGTCATGGCTCAATATATTGGCACCCTTGCATTTATGTTAAAAAATGCACCACTTCTCCCAGAAAAGTGTTGCAATTACAAATGCTTTGGTATTTTAAAATCTGAAGACTTAGCCGGTGGTCATGGGTCTTACAGCAGGACAATGACCCAAAGCATACTTCAAAAAGTACCCAGAAATGGTTTAGGACAAAGCGCCAGAGAGTTCTGAAGTGGCCAACAATAGAGCACCTGTGGAGAGATCTAAAAACAACAGTTGGGAGAAAAAACCCTTCAAACCTGTGAGACCTAGAGCAGCTGGCAAACGAAGAGTGGTCCAAAATTCCAGTAGGGAGATCTAAAAGTCTCATTGATTGTTACAGAAAGCAATTAACATCAGGTATTTCGTCCATAGTACCAACACATTTGTAATTGCAAGAATTTTCTGGGAGAAGTGGTGCATTTACTAAATGCAAGGGTAACATTATTTTTAGCTATGACTGTAGCTGGAACTTAAGCAAGTGAATCACAGCAATAACAGACAGAATTTGTTATTATATTTTAGGGGGCTATTATTATTTTTATTAAACTGTATTTATATAGCACCAACATGTTGCGCAGTTCTGTACATTAAACACGCTATCTGTTAATATATTATATTTTTGACTGTTACTTTATTATAGGGGGTTGTACTGATGGTATTGGCCTCTGTAAAAGATGAAAATGGATGAGCCAATATGACAGCCTATCATTGAATAATTCTAAGTGTGAGCACTTTTGTCATGATGCAGGATATGAATGATTTTAAGCAGAGGCACTTTTTTTTCCAAGGATAGCATATCTGAACATAAAATCCTATCTGTAATTGCTCAAATTTGTGGTTCAGTTCCAAGATCAGAAAAGCTAAAATCTAAGTCGAAATCGCCTCTCATCAGAACTATTAGACCACCACTATCCATGATTATGTCAGATTGAAACTGAAATCTCGTGTAGATTTTAGGAAACTTTACAACAATCTCTCTTTTTGTGTGCAGATGCTGTCAGATTCATGATAACTGCTATGGTGAATACAAATCAATTGCAAACTGCACCCCCATATTTGATAATCCGTACACAGAGTTCTACTCTTACAGTTGTGAAAATAACATTGTGACCTGCAAAAGTAAGTTTTAAACTTTCATAATATGTTTTTCATACAATTAAAAAACATACTTTGTGCATATGTGCAGAACAGGAGAAATAATAAATATTAGAAATACGGTATCACTACATAATACAGGAGGTTTAACACCAAAATATGAATTACTATCCGCTAAAATGAAACATATCCAAGCTAAAATTCCATTGCTTAGTCTTGAACCCATGAACCCATAATTGATAGATTCCTATAAACTAGGATACATGTTTTAGTATGCAGGTGTAGACAAATGCGCATACAGTCTGGCCTTGGTAAAGCCCACACATGATACAAAGACTAGATGACTAAAAAAAAGGAAATCAAATATTACAAAAAGGGGAGGGCCATGGACAACAAGAGCTAGGTGATGATTGTAGTCCATCTGACATGAAATTAGATGGATACAGTATACCATTCTGCAGCTTCCAATGCTCCTTCTGTGTAAGGTCAAGTCTGTAGTTGATTAAGACTATTCCCTTTTACAACAGGAGACAACTCACTGTAAGTGTGGGGAAAAAAAGATTGTTAGCTTTAAATATGAGTCATATTATACTACACCAAAACAAAACATACATTAAAATACAAAGTAAACTGATTAGTTTTTATTAATTAGTAGATTAGGGCCTAAGGCTTTTAGAGGTGCTGTTGAAATATGTTGAAAGTGACAATAAAGTTAGTGCAGGGCTACACATGATTAATAATCCTTAATTTGGGGCCACTTGAGTAGAATACTGATGAAGAAGTTATTATGGTTTAACAATTTTTTTTTCTCCTATACAGATGATAACAACCCATGTGAAATGCACATTTGTGAGTGTGACAGGAAAGCTGCACTTTGCTTCTCCAAAGCAACCTATAATCCTGAAAACAAGGACCCAGACAAAAATAGGTTTTGTCAGTGATCGGAGGAAGGCACCTAGCAGCCAGATATTTATTGGCATCCATTACATAGAATATTTCATGTCTGAGACCACACTTTTGATTGAGTTACATTGTGCTGCAGTGTCAGTATATTTCTCAACTAACATAAACTTTACAATAAAAAACAGAATATATATTATTCTTTAGCAAATCGATTTAATATGTTGTTATTGTATCTGTTATACTATTGTTACATTTACTATTGTTATTGTTAATAATACATATCAGTGTTGTGAAATGAAATAGAAGGACAACATTTTGAGCACAATGTATGCAAGCAAAGAATACATCCCAGAAAACACAGGTTATGAAAAACAATAAACAGAAAATAAATGGTTAAAGTATACCTTGCAGTTTGAAAACAATTAAGCCCTATATCAGTCATTCACAAGCAAGGTTCAGTATTACCCCAGGGTTCCTCTACAAGTTGCTATGGGTTCAATGAACTCTGAACAATTGACTTCTCTTTTTATTATTATTACACAGTATTTATATAGCCCCATCATATTACGCAGCACTGTACAGAGTCTGTAGTCATGTCACTAGCTGTCCCTCGAAGTGGCTCACAATCTAATGTCCCTACCTCAGTCATATGTTTTATTAAAGTCTAAGGTCATTTTTTTTGGGGGGGGGGAGGGGGGAGTCAATTAACCTAACTGCAGGTTTTTGTATGTAAAGGTAGTATTCTAGTTACCACTGTAAGGGGGCATTCTTTTCAGTGGCCAAAAAAAAAAAAGTAAGTAGAAAATTTCCTTCCAAAAAAATACCTTACACCAGCCTGTTCACCTTAGGCATGGGTGATGTCATTTAGCATTTATCTTCATTAGGTGATGGGATTAATTAGTAGGTATCAAAATAATATTTATTTTGTTTTCAGGCCAGCACATGAGAAGTAACAAGGACACATCATTTTTTAGCAAGATGAACACATATTTGAGGTTTAGTTTAGCTTTAAGTTGAAATATAACTTATAAAAAAACCATATAGAGTAATTATTAAACTGAAAAATGTGTCAATGCTGGGTAAAACAAATGAGAACCAAACTCTTAAAGGTTTTATTAGATTATCTCTGGTTAAGCCAGTGAAGAGATGAAACTAGTGGGACTACTAATAAAGATATGATCATTAAAGCATTAACATTGGTTAGAATCAGAGACATAAATTGAACAAGAAAAACCAAACTTTTATAGATTTACATTTGGCAATCTACTTTGTTCCTGTACTTTTTTTTAAATTATCTTAAACCTGAGAATACTGGGCATATTTGTTTTGTACAAAAAATCCTTGCAGTGGGTCTCCTTCCCCAATGCAGGAGTTAAGTGCCCATTCTGCCTAGGGGATAATACATAATTAGTAAAGCTTACCCTACTCTCTGATTCTGCAGCCTTGGTGCTGTCCTTTGCTGTATTAGAGCTAAACAATTACCTAACTACTTGGAACTTGAAATTTGCTGCATAGCAGAATAATTTATTCTTCATTGTGGGTTTTAACATGGTATTAACTAGGATTTACTTAGCAAGGCTGGCAAACACAGTTTTATAGCAATACTACTATGAAGGCTATGCTACTGAAGACTTTATCCACAACAACTTCATTGGTATTATAAGGTGTTCTATCTATTAGAAATGTCTGCTGTACATCTATAAAAAAAAAACATCAACATCTGCAAAGGTTACCGTTCGATCTCATTATAGCTACAGAAGGTCATATGGCCAAAACAATAATAATGTATTCACAAGCATTCGTAGTTTGCTGAATTTATCTACTACATTCTAAACAACATATGATACATACGCTAATTAGATTTGCCTTTTCAATGTCAGTACTACATGCCATACCTACTTTGCAAAAAATATATGGTTATAAACAGTTGTACTCATAAGACATGTAAATGTAAAAGATATACAAAGATCCATCGGAGATTAAGGATTATTGTATGTTCTTTTTATTTAAAAACTGAACGCTACCTAATTGTTATCAATGCTACTTTATTCCACCACTGAAACATATATTAACTTAGCAAAGAGCAGGTCACTGTTTTTTTTTTAATGTGGGACCAAACCCTTGGATCATTAAAGGACAGTGCTCTTAGCCTCTATTTAGGTCTGAAGTTGCCATTCTAACACTAGCTATTTGAAGGCTAGGAAGTTTGGTTGAGACCTGACCTACAAACAATAACAATTGTGACAGTTATCATATTGATTTGTCTGATTTACTCAGTTCCTAAATCTTGTGGGCTAAAACACACAGCATTTTTGTCAACTGAGTGTCCAGATTTGTCCAGATTTCTCCTGCCAAACTGCTCAAATCCACCTACTCATCCAGTGGTGGACATAGCCAACAGAGGGCCCCTGTGCCAAAATGACACTGTGGACCTCCCTATGTCCTCCCCTGCTCCCATCCCCACAATAAAGCTAATCATTCTATAGTCCCAATACTGTGACTGCTAATTAAGCTCTTTGAAAAAGCACACAAAACACATACAGGACATAGGGCTGCCCTGAAATTCTGATATGATCAACAGGTGTTCATTTGCACTCAATGAGCAGATACAGGTAGTCTCTGGGTGACATATAAGATAGGGACTGTAAGTTGTTCTTAAGTTGAATTTGTATGTAGGTCGAAACAGGTACATTATTTTAATAAATGCAATTAGGACAGATGTTTGTCTCAACATATTATTAGGCAGCGTGGTGTCAGTTAATGTATAAAATCCTCACTGTGAGTTAATCAAAAACAAAGAAAAAAACAAAGCAAGTTGTGCTTTGATATAAAAAAAGAAACTGCAGACAACTGAGTTTGTCTTAATCATTACAGAGTTACATGATATTGCAGAAGAGCTCAGTCCTTAAGAACACCCACCACCTCAGCTGTGTTTAGCAAAAGATTTCTTCTGCAAGTCATGCAAACCGCCCCTCCCCCCATGAAGTGTCTGTCCTGCACACGAGCAAGCAGGGAAGCCCCGTTCATATCTAGAACTCGTCCATATGTCGGATGGCCTTAAATCGTGGACTACCTGTATAACAAAACACTTACAATGGTACAGGGACAAATTAGAGCTTACACACACTTTTATTTATTTACCATTTTTACCTTAAGATTTCTTTTGAGAAAACAGATAAATTAATGTGTTTATTTCACTTTTATCAATACATTCTGAACAAGATTGTACACTGTATATGTGACCAACCATCACATTCCCCAAAAAGCACAACATATATTCTAATTAAAACATGGCAACCCAAGAAAACCAACAAATGATTGTTAATTTGGCACAGAAAAAAAAAATTAGAAATATTTCAAAGGAAGCACTTTACAAAGAATACCAATAGATAAGTCTGTTATGGTAAGGAAAACTGGCAGCACTTTAATGCTTGGATATAGTTGTGTTTGCTGTTCGAGAGTCTCTATCAGTGTACTTCAGCAAACAGACTGGAATAGCCTGTGAAACAAGCAAAACAATCAGGGTTATCCTACATATGTCTTTCTAAACATTAACATTTCACACAAACATCAATCAACAGAACACTTTGTTTTTATTATTCCCATCTGTAAATTTCCCATTCCTGAAATAGTCACATAGCATTATTTAATGCACTTATGTATTTATATAAAACGATTTTTATAGGTCATTACCTATTTTATCTCTCACACCTGAATAGCCTATTAGGACCACATTTTACATTCCTTTTAGAGCTGTTTATTTAGCAATACCTTTGTTGTTGTTAAAGATAAAAAGTAAAAGATAGTACACAGCATGGCAAAATTATTTGAAAATGTTGCACTCGTCTATGCAACACATGAGAAACAAAATGAAAATGAAAAAAAAGGAAATAAATAATAATTAAGAAAAATAGAAATAACAATATCAGCCAAAACAGGCAAAAATTGCTAAGGGAAAAAGGGGAAGACAGACTTGCCCAGATCTAATTAGGATTGAACAATGGTTATTAAAAGGGTAAAAAAAATACATTTCATCTTCATCATTTAAAAAGTACTTGTAAGGTTTATTTAATGTTAAATGTAGATTACAAGTCATGCCTTTAGTCTGCATTTATAAATAAAATAGGTAATTCAATGCAAAGACACATTATTATATTACTCAAGTAAAGAGAAAAAGGTTATCTGCATTTTAATAACTACTTGTACTGCATAATGAAAAGCAATGTGCAGCTGTCATTTTGCCAGTTGGTAATTGCAGTTTTTAGTGGTAGGAGGAGCTACCAAGGAAGGTGAGCAACATCTGGGAGATATATCCTAAATACATTGTTGAAGTTCTCTTACATTTAAATTCCTTAAATTGTTAAAAGTATTTGTAAATGTGGTAAGTGTAACAAGCATTGCATATAACACCTCCTTGAGGTGTTATATGCAAAGAGGTATTAACTTATGATATCTATGGACTTAAGAATTCACTAGCTATGATTCATATATTAATGTATACTGGTAACTATACTAATATGGTACCCAATTTTGACATGTCATATATGTAGTTGTATTCGTACCCATTTTTCACCCTTAACCCTTCTAATATAATGTAATGTATCATGTGTATGTACAGTGTTAATAATTATTTTAATCTATTTTTTCAAATGCAATTTCCATAATGAGTATTTATAGTATAGGTCCATTCTATTTCAGCTTGACTTACTTCCTATATAACCATCCAACTAACTCATAAAAAATTTTGGCATTATTATTTTTATTTATTTATTTATTTATTTACATTGTTAACACCTCTAATAACACATCATTTTTCTATTATAATATAGACATACATATATACACATTTAACCCATTTAAATAACTTTTTCTAATTCATTTTATAAGTTGAGGATAATCATTTTTGCTTCTTTATATTTTTTGTTTTTTTATTACATAGTTTTTCACATATAAATAGCCTCCCCTACTAATGCCTTACGGGGGCACCCCATAGTGGGTGCTATAAAGGACGCGGTCTCTCTAAAATTCAGAGAGAGCCGGTTCATCCTTCCCTACCCCCCATTTGATCAACCGTGCTGGGCTGATCAGGACCCGCCGATTCGGAGCTCTGCCTCTGATGCTATAGCGGGTGAAGCCATCAGAGGTTTGACGTCACCATTAGGGCCCCACTCAGCAATAGGCGGGTCCTACACTAGCATCACTATCTAATTATTCATATAATCGCGCCCGTGTTAAGCCCGTGTACACGACCCGAGCCCATGCTCACGTATCTTTATTTGTAATTACTTTATTATTTATTTTATTTTTTTTTCTCAATCCCAAACTTTATTTACCCACCCACAAACAAACGGAACAAATAGTAGCATAAATCAACAAGATAGGCATGGTAATTCACACATGTGCAGTATACTTAGTAATTAGATTTTCTAACCCATTTAAGGATGAGCAGCTGGCAGCCTGAGTCCTGGTTTGGACAGCTGCCACCAGCTTTTTTTCCCCCATACCCCCTTACACAACAGTAAGTAATGATTTTCCTAAGGCACCTAACCATAAGGTTTCTATTTAATTTTCCCAAGATATTTAATCTTTTCTCTGTCCTAGTTTAGGACGATTCTTCCTTATACTTGGAAACTCCTTAATCTATAAGATCTTCTTTGGAATACCCTTCCCTATTTTTGACAGTATTCCTTACACTGCTTACAAGATCCAACACATATCTTCTGAGGTATGTTTTTTTTTTTTTACCTTTATTATTATAATTGATTATTAGTATCATTTTTGATCATTACTTTAAACTATAAAACAAAACCATTATTATTTTCTCATTGATCTATCATAAATTGAAGATATATAAAAAAAATGCAGCCAGTGTACAAATTTAAGTCATAGGTACGCCATTTTGTGGATTAAATGTATACTAGTTAATTAAGATATATTCTGTGATGCTACAAAAAATATATAGATATAAAAGAACTTCATTTTTTTAAAATATATTTATAGATACCTCCATCTACTAGAACTGGATTAATTAATAATTAATACATCATTAAGATACCAATCCAAGTAAGAATTTAATCTCCTACATTTTTTTTATCTGTATCCCAATACATTAACATGTTTATTTACACTTGCGATTATTTTTCATATGAAATTGTAGAATCTCCAATCGAGTCATTTTTGTGACATTTTCTGGGTTGAATGTACTCTTTCAACTTCTTCTCATGAGGTCAATATACCAAGTAAATGAAGACTATTTAGATGAATCAGCTTTTTTTAAAATTGTCAAACTTGTAAGAATACTGTGGAAATTCTATTCTATATTATCATTAATGTAATTTCTAGGGTCTCTGCAATCCCCTGAGGAAGCCCGTTTAGGACAAAACGCATCGGGAGAACATAAGTACAGTACTGACCCACATCTTGGACTCTTTAGTGAGTGTATTTTATAATGTCATGGTTAAACATTGTCATGGCCTCTTTTACCAATTATGTTTCTTAAGCTACGTACACACGGCAGATTTTTATCGCCCGATAATCGGCATCGGCCAATTATCGGGCGAAAATCTTCCGTGTGTACAGTCGGTGTCGTCCATCGTCCGGACGACCGACCTGCCGGATCCACGGACGATGGACGACAGCCGATCGTAATGAAAGGGAAGGGGAGAGCGCGCAGCAGGGTGCCGCTCCGTCGCTCTCCCCCTCCCCTCTCCATAGAGCATGAACGGTGCTGTATGTACAGCATCGTTCATGCATCGTGCAGTCCCTTGTCGTTGGAAAGGATCGTGAAAGATCCTTTCCAACGACAAAAATTACAAGTGTGTACGCAGCTTAAGAAGTATATGTTTTAGTAACTGAAATGAAAGGTTTTATATCATGCTAGACTTATTTTCTGCCACAAGGAACTGCTATCTTTCCACTTTTTCTCGTGTAACAATCTTAACTGTCTCAATATCAGCCTCATACAATACCCCAAAATGAGACTCTCAGACTGCACAGATTGGATAAGTAGTCCTATTCTACTTCTCATCACAGGCTGATAACTAGGTCAGTGCTCTAATTTTAAACTGTTTGGACACTTTTAGTGCACTATAAGTAAGATAAAGTAGAAGTACCTGTAGGTGGCTAAAGATAACAAACTCTGTAGACTGTTTTCCTGAAACCTAGAACACAGAACAGAGTGGGGTCAGAATTGAAATTTTTGGCATTTTGGGGTAATTTAAAAGTCATTTGAACAAACACAAATAAAACCATTATACCAATTATACAGTCTTGCAGGGGAGTATGCACACTTTGTGGAAACAGTTGATTTTTTTGCTATCCAAAAATCCATTAAAGCAAGACTGCAGTTTGTGATTGAAAATAGAGGCACAGACTTGTTGTTTGTTCACAGTAAGAGTAGGCATATTTTGCACAAACCGAAGACAACATTTTAGGAGAAGACCCTCATACCAACTGTGAAGCATAGTGGTGGAAATGTTATGATTTGGGTATAAAGATGGCAGTCAACAAGACCATTCTGAATTATGCAACATTTCACAGTTTGCTTGATAAGAACAAAGGCTTTACGTAAAAATGTTAAACCAGGAATGGATCTCTTGACATGCTACTGAGAAGAATGCTGAAGCACACTACCAAATATAATTTCATGCAATTCCACCATGTAATTCCTAAAAAAATGAAGAGCTGATTTACCCTACTGATTTGATTATTATTGAAAAGTTGTGGAATGAGTCAAAATAGACAGTTTATGTTAAGGAAACCCAAAAGCAAAGAATTTCAACCCATGGATGAGTGGTAAAAAATATAATGTAGGTGATATCTGATGAAAAAACATAAAAAAAAAACCATAATGTAGCTAACAGGGGAAACTCTCCCATTGGAGCCTGTTATTATAACTTTCTTAAATGATGTTAATTTTGTAAAGAATTACTAATTTTTTGCTTTCTATCCAGGCCAGAAAGGTGAAGAAAATCTTATCTGAAGATAAAAACTAAAAAAGAAATTGATAGGGGTTTTTAGAAAGTAAAAAAAGAATAAACATTTACGTTTTACAAATACTTTACCACAGTATGCAACAGGGGATGGGTAAAAAGGTGAATGATTTCAAAAGCTTACCTGTATGGAATCAAATCCACTTGGAGGAGATGTCCTGAAAAATTTCAAGATGCATTAAATGGCATTAAATATGAATAATGAACTGCTAAGCGTGTTTAAAGTAAAACGGATACAATACATATATTGGTATATTTAGGCTGGGTGGAAGAAGCTGTAGGCGGGTGGTGGCCTCTGTATTGTGACCTAATTTTTCAGTAACCACCCAAAAACAGCCGAGTAATTACCGAAAAATGCCTGGTGGTGCTCCAGGCTAAAATGGGCTGTAGAGAACACTAATGTATTTAGGAGGACCTACCAAGGTAGAATTCTGTCTATAGTAAATCTGTCTTTAGGCTTGGAAATTTACAGTGAGAAAATGATGCAGCTCCAGGGCACACTTCTATAAGGAGTTGTAGAAGGCTGGCAGAATGTGACTTTTACAGGTTACATTTGCATATATCCTACATTACCTATATCTGTTGACCTACAAATTATGACATTTTAATTAATGGTAACCTCTGCTTTATCATCCCATGTACATTCTAAGTTACCCAACCAGGTAATTGGTTTACATCCCTTCTTTTAAAGCAGAAAGGAATTCAAGTAAACCTAATAGGATTTGAAGTCTGGATCCAATACCTGCTTGCAGACTCTACTCCATCAGTCTGTACCTTCCCGGTATACACATCTGCTACAAGCACATGATGGGCCTACAGAGGCAAAATAGAAAGACTGCTATATGACTTTGTGGAATGGGATCAATAAAATAGGAAAAGCACACATGATTTGATTTACAGAAAATTAATTTATAAATTGCACTGAAAGTACACTTGTGCTGCCACATCTACCACTTGTCCTGAAAATTTTTTGAGCATAATATGGGTGTAATGCGCCTGGGCACACAAACCACAACCAACTCCAGATATCCTTCAATCAGGCTTTATTCAGTGTCATAAAGCACA